>NW_016158743.1:69654-113190 GCF_001687245.7 Rhagoletis zephyria
AAGATTTACGGGCCTTTACGCGTTGGCGACGGCGAGTACCGCAGACGATGGAATGATGAATGAACAATTGGCGTCAGTTGGCACAGAGGAGAAACGACTGGCGTGCTTTGCTGAACTCGGCCAAAATCGCTTAGGCGGTTACAGCGCCAAAAAAGAAGAAGATTAGCGCTCTGTTTTCGAAGCTTTCGAAAGATTTTCGGAAAGTTTTCATAATTTTTCAGGTTCCTCGAAATTTGTAAGGCTTTCTCGGAACTTTTTAGTGATCACTCAGGATCTTTCCAAAACTATTGGGACATTATTTGTGATTTTCTATATTTGTTTAGTTTTTTGTTTCATGTTCGGAAGCTTTTGAAGTTTTTTCGGAAGAGTTTTGTTGTTTTTTTTTCAGTTCTTTCCTGATTTTTGACAATTTTTTCAGAAGTCGCTCAGAAATTTTAAGTACAAGTTTTGCTTTTCGAGGCTTTTTTGAAAAATTTTCAGTATTTTATACAATTTTTCTGTTTTTTGCGTGTTCTTTTACGAAAGCTTTCGAAATTTTTCACAAAAGTTTTTTTAGTTATTAAAATTTTTCTAAGATTCTTTTTAGATCCCTTAGTCTATTCGGAACTTTACGGAATTCCAAGTATTCCAAGTAAACATACATATTTGCGTGGTGTTTCGCTCAGAGAATTTCAAAATTTTTCGCGATTTTTTCATGTTTCATCTCCCTTAATTTTTCGGTCCTTTTTCCGGGATTATTCGTGTTTTATGTTTAGGAAGCTTTCAGATTTTTTTTTTTCAAAAGGTCTTCGGAATTTGTTATTATTTTCGAGAATTTTAGAGTTTTCGGGACCTTTCGTGTGTTTCTGAAAGCTCTTAATTTTGTTTTCGGGATCTTTCGCGATGTATATGTATTACGGGATCTTTCAAAATATCTTAGGAGAATATTCGAATTTTTAAGATTTTTAGAGGTTTTACGTGGGCATTTTCCAGAATCTGCACTAACCTTCATCAATAGATATTGTAAATCTCCTATAAATCTCGTCGAATTATCTGTTTCTTTTCAGGATTATATATTAAATCTTGGCTATCCAATATGGACTCTTGATAATCCTTAATATTGGGTAACCGCAAATTTATCAGTCTGCATCAAGTATTTCAACATAAAATTTTTCACTATTTTGAATCTTCCCGCCAATGTCGCTAATATTAAATTCCAAGTTATCCGCACATCAATTTCCATACTCACGCACACGTTCACGCTTATATTCATATTCGTATACACAGACATACGTACTCGTTGTCAGCTTGACAAATTATTTCGTATTAAATTTTAGGAATGCTCATATTTTTTGCTTGCTCACACTCACGCAGCCTGTCACCGATGACAGTGTTGTCGCGTGCGCACATCACCCCCTTCATTAACATACCAACTATTGTGTGTGTTATAGCTTATCTACTGGTTGACTGGTTGGTTGCCTGTATTGCTGTATGGTTGGCGTTGGCTGGTCTCTATGGTGCCATTACATATTTCTTTGTTATTTTTGCACAGCAAATTAAATAAACATTTTCACAGATTTCAAATGTGCACAATTTAATGTTATATTTGTATATATATTTTTTTCATTCGTCACTGATTCAAATCAACAAACGCGTTGGCATGTAACGAGAGTGCCATTCATTTTTTTGGGCGTGAAAAATTTTTGCGGTTGTACCATTTTTGGTTTTTATTTTGTATTTATTTTTTTTGGCTACAATGCTTTGTAGGCTGCGCTTAATTGAGATATAAGTTTATGAGAGTTGGATGTGTGAACGTGTGTAGTTTGGGCAAATCATGGGGTTATTTTAAGGCTATACTTTTTTGGCTTTTGTGGCATTGAATGGCCCTTTGTTACCTGTGCTTGATTTATAATTAACGTAATGAAAGGCTTGCTTTTCGATAAGGTTAATTAAATGGAAACTGAACAGGCTAGAAAATATTTAAAATCAAACAAATAAAGGCAGTGAATTAGAAATTTTAAACAATTTTAAATGTTATTTTTAAACGTTTTAAATAATGTAATATCAGAAGTAGAAGAAAAGAGCGGACGAATTAAATTTAGTTTAATGTTGGAATTGTTATTATTTTTTTAGTCCTTTTATCCATTTAAAGTCTTAAACAAATAACCTAATCAACCTAAAGGTGAAAAAGAGCCAAGTACACTTTTTCCCAAAATTTAGTTTTTGATGCAGAATTACAGATAATGCGAAACTACAACGATTTTTCGACTCTCCTGATTAATTTAAAAGAATAGACTTGACACCTTTTCACCTTTAGGTAACGATATGTACTGTGTACATTTGACTGTACTATCTTAAAAGCATCAAAAAAGTTCGCCGTACGCCTACTGAGTGTAAAGTATTTTAATGGCGATTACGAACCTCGGCGTCTACTTTTGACGTTTTTGGGTGAAACCTATGTACATTCGGTAATAAAAAATTACTTTAAAATAGTTTAGCTGGAATAATCGAAAAATTTCTCTAGAAAAAGTGTAATGCTTTCCGGCGAGCTTTAATTTAGTGACTTAAGGGTGGTATCTTAGGGTGATTAAGACTGATATAAGGTGGGTACTTGGGATCAATGAATTTCGAAAAGAAAAGTTTTTCCTCAAGACAAAAATATCGATATATCATGCTTTAAAATTCCGACTGTAAATGCTGAAGATATGTCGAAAAATGTAAAATGGCGACACATACATTCTGCCAAAAAAAAAAAAAGAAATTGCCTTGCAAATATATTTTAGATTTAGGGGTGTCGGCGAACTCCTTTTCTGGTATAGGAAATTTACATGAGCCGATTTTTCAGGGAATTTTTAGTTGAAAGCAAAAATCGCCTGGTGTAAACGGCCTTTCAACTAATCGCTTTCAATAGAGTGGGTCGGCAGTCTACTTTCGTTCAACTTTTGATTCAACTAATCGCCTGTGAAAGTTCAACCATGTAAATTCCCTAATACGGTCAATGCACATACCTACACCAGTCTGATGATGGCAGATGTTACTCATACGCCCTGTCGAGCAGCAATATTTAAATCACGGTGGAGAGAAAATAGCAGGTGGCGCCGATTGTAATACCGCTAATCGGCTCTCAGTGAATTTGACAGAATCACCTATTTTGCTGACGTCACAGCCGAGATGACAGCAGAATCGATGTGCTGAGTCAATACTTTTAAGTATCCAATACTCTTGATACTCGGTACCGAAACATTTAGGTTTCGAATAAAAGCGCACATAGGCCAAAAATATGGAAAAAACGGTTCAGGGGAGACTCGCCTATCAAAACCCGAATGTAGGAGCCAATAGAGCTTTTAATAATGATTCAAACGGAAGATGTATCTATGTCGGTTCGAGGCCATAATACAGAGAAACTCTTACTTGTTTGAAGCTGAATCGGACGATATCATTTTTGTAGGCAGATTCTGTAACCAGTTAGCGTTAGATTCTGTAACCAGTTAGCGATAATTTTCGAATCGGTATCGGTTTTGTTGAAGTATGATATAAAATATTTTCACGTCAACAAGTGCGATATCGATCCGAAACTCAGTGCCAACAACAAAAATTACACACGCAGGGTATTATTATCCATCCAGTGTGTCGTAATGTGGGAGGGCGAATTTAAAATTTTGTAATGTGAGGTATGAGAGATTGCATCTTTAACATGGGCAACTACAAATAAAAAGGCAACCATGAGAATGTTGCAAAAGTAAAGAAGTCCTCAAAGATGCAAAGGAAGTGGAACCCTTCAAAGGTACGCTTTGCAATTCGGTTCGTTCCGGATGCTATTGGCCGAAATCCGAGTCTGAAAATAATCCGTTGAATGCCACTCGTGCTTCAAAAGTTGTCGGATATTGGGCATGTTCGAGGTACGTAATAAAAGCGGCATTACTGCCGCACTGGTAAATATATGCAAGACTGTTGCAATTGCCCAGCAGATAAAACGTTGCTCGAAATTCATACCGAACGTAATACTTTAGTAATTTGCGCAACGTTCCGGTTGTGATTGCAACTCGAACGAGGCCATTTTCATCATGTTTCCCTGCCTAAGATTGTTTGTAATTAATTTTCCTGAGCACAACGTACAAAGTATAGAATAAGATAATAAAAGGCAGATCTAACAATCGGCAAAGCAACAGAAAATCCAAGCAAAGAGATAACAGTTGGCCAGCAACAGCCAGTTATCAACCCACTGAATTTTTGAATTTTTGTGCAGCAGCAAATTTGATACACCACTGCACTGTTGACTGCTTCGATTCTTCACGGGCTATTGACTGTTGCTTTTTCAACGTAATGGCCAACATTTTCAAGTTTCCGACATTTTTTTTCAGCACACAAATTTTCTTACTTCTCCCCACTCCTCACAGTATCAGTTAATGTGCGCCGCTGTAATACTTTTCCTATACACTGGAGCACAACAAATTTGAATGTGAAAAGTGAAATTGCGCCAGCTATGCTAGAGTAAACAAGTAATTTTTAAGCAAAACACAAAACCGACTTCAATTCTCATTTCAAAATTCAAGATTATCGTTAATTTCTTCATGATCCAATCGGATTCGGATTTAAACCAAATTAGTATGGGACCACATGTGAGGTAACATCTTTCCTTTAAAAAGGGATTAAAGAAATCGGTTGACGTGGTCCAAAGTTATGCGGTAACATACACAAAAAAAATTATATTAATATATTCTGGTGAATTGATAACCTTCTCCTTTTTGACAAGTCGGCTAAAAATATGTAGCTCAATTTGTGTTGGTCCCATTGTAGTATGCCAAAGTAGTATCTATTGCGCGCTAAGGGTAGTGTGGCATGCAAAAAATCGCAAAGTGGCACGATTTTGTGTGGTAATTTGTTCAAAGCTAAATGGAAGGTATAATCAGCTGCCACTTCAAAAATGGCGTGGAAGAGGAATAAATGAAAAAAACATAAAAAAGGTAGAGGAGAAAAATGGGCGCACAGGGAACAGAAAGATTGAAAAGCAAGCCAATGTCGAAGATCAAAGCAAAGTAAGCATAAAATTTAAATAAGGAATGCTTGCACGTTCATTCTAACGTAACTATAGCCGCCATATGGAGGTGGCTTTGTATGATATGATTATTAAGTCAACTCATTAATTCATACTTAACTACACATATGTATGTATGTGAGCATTTGTTTATGTATGGGCATAAGCATAAGGGAAAGGAAATTTTGGAGGTGTATCAAAGAAAAGAGAAAGGATTTGGTAAGCACTTAAGGGCCTGAAAGCTTACTTATGGCGCTTACTATATGTATGTACACGTTAATGTGTAACGGATGCGCAAAATTATAATATATATACTTACATATAATCAAGTATGTACATACATATATTATGAATGTTTGTGGAAGTCCGTTTCGCATCCTATTACATCCTTTACACATTTTTTGATTTATTTTTATTAAAAGTACATAAAATTGAAAACTAAAGCAAAGAAAAATATTTAAATATTTTAAGCGTTGAGCAAAAACTGAAAAATTGACGAAACCAAATTTCACCTTATTGCTACCTGAAACAGTTGTTTAAATATGCTAAACAGTAAATATAAAAGCAAACACTTGAGTTGTTTGAGAAAGCTTTGCAACAAAGAAGCAATCAAAGTTTTAATTTTCTTTAGTTCACAGCTAATGCATAATTCATGAGTAGCCGCTGTTGAATTGAGAAAATTAAAAAGCAGCGAATTTCATATTTTTTTGTTTGAAAACGAATACATGGAAAAGATTAACTTAAGGAAAAGATTAACTGAAGGAAAAGCTTAAAAAATTAGTTACTTTTGAACTTTAAATTGAGTTTAGACGTGAAAAAATTATAAAAGTAAAATAATTCCTGTTTTTGAAACTAAAATACATATTTGAGTTTTAGTTTTTTTTTTTAATTTTCATGTTCGTTTCTTTTATTTTTTGCGTAAACACGCTGGCAGCAAAGGCGGAAATAGCTAAATGAATTTTCGCCTGCCTATATACAAATGGCAGATGCATAAAGCATAGTATCCAGCTCTCAAGAAAAAAAAAATTATAAAAAAAACGCTCAAGAAATTAAAAAACAATGTGTCCACCAAGATTTTTATACCCGAGCGCACTTGTGCACAAGGGTATATTAATTTTGTTCACATAACGGTTGTTTGTAACAGCCAAAACGAATCGAGATAGATATAGACAAATGTATACATAAATGATCAGGATGAAAAAAGAAATCGATTAAGCCATGTCTGTCTGTCCGTCCGTCTGTCCGTCTGTCCGTCTGTCCGTCTGTCCGTGTGTCCGTGTACACGATAACTCGAGCAAAAATTGAGATATCTCAACGAAATTTGGTATGTAGGTTTCCCTTAATCCAAGGTAGGTTGGTATTGAAAATGGGCGAAATCGGACTTTAACCACGCCCACTTCCCATATAACGGTAATTTCCAGAAATACGAAAACTGCGATATTTTAGTAACTACTGAAGATAATTCACTCAAAATTGATATTTACAATAATTTTTAGACGAAAAATAAGAATATTATAAATTTTTGGAAAATGGGCGTAGCCACGCCCACTTATGGTTACATGTGTATATCTTGGTAACCGCTGCACCAATTTCTTCCAAACTTGGCACAGTTGTTGGCCTTCGTACAGCATAAAAAACCACCGAAACTANTCTTTACCAAGAAATACGCTTAAGACAAAATTTTGAAAAATGGGCGTGGCACTGCCCACTTGTGATCACATATATGTATCTCGCTAACCGTTCTAGCAATTTGTACCAAACTCGGTATTTTTATTGTGCTTGCCACGGTAAATTTCAGATATGCTTGAAATTTCAATATTTCGAAATTGAAGGACGCTAATTTACTCAAAATTGATACACCTCGGCTTACCATCTAGCGGAAGGTTTCGGAAGGGTGAAAAAACATAAATTTAATACTTGCGCCGGGTATTTAATGTTCGGCTCCGCCCGAACTTAGACTTTCTTACTTGTTTATCTTAGTTTGCTGCAACTTCAGAACTAATTAATTTTCAAGCAACAGAAATAAAGAAAAATATTTCCTGCGATTTTTCGTGAGTTCCGGAAACTGAACTTGATTTAGTATTTTAGGTTTGAGAGATTTGTTTAAATCACAAATATTAATTTGAACTGAAATAGTGAGTGTACGAAAAGTCCACCTAACGGGTCGGAAAGTTTCTTACCTCTGAAGCGGGACCAAGGAATAAATTCTCACAAATCTCACGCTCATTTAAATCGGTTGCCTATTTCGGAGATTAGCGTCAGGGAACATTGAGACGCGTAGTGTTATTTATTTAGATTGCTGATAATAGTGCTACGTTTTCATCAAGAATCTTTAAACAGCATTCATCTCATATTTCAATATCTTCTTACTTTTTGTTATTTTTACGGCTATATGAGTATTTTTTTCATATCTTTCGTTGCGTACATTTTCATAATTTGTACTTCAACTCTATTACTAAAAACCTTCTGATCAACTTTAATATGTAAAGTCAGTGGCAACCTTATCGAAAAAATTTATGTTTCAAAGTGCTTTTGAACACATTCTTTGAGACAAAATACAAAAAATTGCAAAACACACGGAAAAATTAATATACTCATAAAACTATGGGCCAGATATAGTGGAACTTCTTTTTTAGCTTTTATCTCTGATGGCAGGATTTTTTTTTAAAGCACTATCTGATTTCAAAAATATGACTAATCAAAAAATAATTTAAAACAATTCAGTGCAATATGGAATAATAGTGTAGGTACTAAATAAAAGATAAAATTTTTTGGAAGTAAAAAAATTTAAGCCTTTTGGTTCACAAGGACGAATAGGTACTGAAAATGCCATTTTGATTAATTTTATTTTTTTAAGCAAATTTAGAAGGGCGAAATTCGAGGATGTGGTCGTGCGTATATTAGTACTTAACATAACTTTTTTTTCCAAAAATATTCACTTACTTTAAATACTTTTGGCCCGTAGTTTCGCGGATATATTGATTGTTTTGTGTGTTAATTGTTTATCGCACGGTATAATATGTTGTAAATTTTTTTCATTTAAGAATTATTAAAATAATTGTTTTATAAGCCTTTCTAAAACTTTTTTAGTTTGGTACCAGTCCTGTAATATCTCATTTCATTTTAATATTTTTGATTTAAATTTTTTAGAAAGGTGAAACCCTATTAAAAAATATTTTCAAATCAAAGATTTCTCATATACCTTAAATTAAAATAAGTTTTTAAACAGGCGACAACCCTCTTCAAGAATATATTCGAGATCTAGCTCTCTTACACGTCTTTAGTTAGAGCAGATGGACGATTCGACGTTTTGCGCCTTAAACGACGCCGCCTTTTCAGGATAGTGAGTAGTTGCAGCAGGCTGACAAAATCTAGGATAGGTCTGATAACGTGGCGACCTATGCTTCCGCGTGCGCATTGGTTGTCTACTATTCAATAACTGACTTATAAAGCCGCCAACTTTGCTTCTGCGGACCACCATACCTACATTAACTTTGAAAAAGCAAGTTGGGCCGGTTTTGCGGGAGGTACTGATATCACCCTCTTCGCTCCTCCCACACCAACAGGGGTTATTGTTGGAGAATGTCAGTACCGCAAGGTAGTCACTGTTGCGCCAGCCATACTTCATACATAACTCCCGGTAGAATCACGGATATCCGCCTTAACTTTCGGCTGCAACTTTTCCACTAGCAAACAAGTGCGACTATCTACGTTACGTCTGTCCCAGGGATCGTTGTTTCACGAATGCCCATTTAAAGATTCAGCAATATCAGATAATTATAAATAAAGAGTACTTGAAGACGTAATACTTCAGTCCTGATATGAATACGACTAGGCCAACTGTAAGCTCTCTATCGAAGCCGACGAAGTGTGATGACAGGATGCTTATCACATTCTATATTGGTGCTTCGCTGGACCTGAAGAAATGGGCGGACTATTTAAGCTCACAGTTAACTCTGCATACCACGGTGGGCAAGACCAAACCTCGGGTGACCATCTGGCTGTACAGCCTCCCAAAACCGACTTATTACTTTAACCTGCGATATATTTCGGTTTGCTGTTAAAAAGCAAAATCCACCAAAGACATTGGCCCCTACGGACTATGTACATACATATATTGTTTCTAATACACAAGACTCCGGTGAAAGTGAAATACGTGACTAAGAACTTAAAGCTGTAATCGCCTACTTTCATCAATCCCGACATGTATAAGTCTGGCAGAGTGCCATCATTATTTAAACACGGGAAACTAACCTCTCTCATACGCAAGAACTAAAACGGTGGACAGCTATAAACTCAGTAGGCAGTAGTTGGCAGTACTCTTTCGAGATCATATTTCGAGACCAAGGCGAGCTAAGCATTCAGTCTTTAGGGGGAGTTCCACCGTCTCCTGTGATACCGTTTGCTCGATATTGGTATTCGTCAATGGTGTTAATGATCTGTGTTTGAAAGTGGATGGCTTACTATCCGAACTTTATCGCCTCTGTAATACACCTCCTCCTTACAAAATACACGACGACCATTTTCATTATTTGGACGAAGGAGGTGAAGCTGAAATTAGGTTTCCACGTGGACTGCACACCAACATCGATGGTTAATAAAAAAAAATAAGGAACAGAGTTCCATTAAGGCCTTCAAATAGCTCGCCGACAGCAAAGCGATTAGCTCGTTGGTTCTGAATTACGTTGAGCTAAGTTGGCCGTCCGGGGCTGGTGGGACGCAGTGGGCGAAGCTTTCGTCCTCTTAGAACACAGCGCTCTCAAAAGCAGCTATAGCGAGTAGCTTATGCTCAACAAACAATTTCCGCTTGGCTGCTACCACATGGAGTGCCCACATAGACGCTTGCTAAAAGCAAGAACACGCTCTAGGCATGTCGAAAGGCGTTTCTAAGAACTTACAGACGATATTCAGACCCTCATCACTCAACCGCGCATTCTACGGTGTACAGAGAAACCATAGGCGACATATACCGAGAGAAAATAGCCACCTTACTAAACTCTAGCCACGTGAATGCCATAATCGCAGTTCAAACGCCACCCATCACCAATGAAGACGACTCGAACCCGATATACACACTACATGTCCGCCTTGTGATGATACCTCACGCGACATCAACTACCTCTGCACTTGCCCATTTAAGCCCCCAAAACTAACAACACTCTTCCTCTTGTAAAACAGAAGTCTACTGTGTCCAACCCTGGCTCTGAAATAAAGATCAAAACTCTGCTACGTCTGCAACCTTCACCTTATTGACCAAACAGACACAACTCATAATCGGTGATTAATCTTTTAAGTAGCTCAGCGCCACATTATCCGCCAGCAAGGAGAAGCTGAGACGAAAGTAGAGAGGTTAAATAAAAAATTACGCAATTAATTGAGAGCTCTTAGCTTTTTAATCATCACAATTGCTATTGGTGTTATTATTGTCTCGCACTAATAATGGCGTGTCAACACCGACATTTTCACAGCATGGATTTTACTGCGTGGCAACTTCAGACGGAGCTAAGTTTTTTTGTTTGAAAAATATTAATTTTAGAACGCATAATTACTTGTGTTTACAAATATGAGACGAGGTGGCGAAAGAGGACCTATGGAAGGTAAGGGCGATAAACTCATAAATGGCGGGCAGCTTTTTCATGTGCGCTTCACTCGCCTTACTTTGACTGTGGCACCACTCTTCTCTTTCAACTTCTTAGCCACCTCAGCTGCGCTACGGCGTACTTTAACAACTCGTTGACATGTTTAATCACACGTTGACCTGCAGCTACTCTCCTGCCTGGTTGCCGTTGCTACCGCTACAGCTGTCGCCGACTTAATTGATGCGCCTTACTGGCTAACGACCAATACCGCTGCTGTCTATCTTGTTCTTAAGGCTGTCATTGTTGCCTTGTACTGCTGGCCGCTGCCTGGAGTTGCCGCCTAGATAAGCAGCCTTGGCCTGCTGGGCCGACACGCGAATACCAGGCTGGCTGGGTAACTGGGTGGCTTGCTGATATCAAAGAGCTGTTGTAAGTCTCCTCCAAAGTATGCACAACGCACACAACCAACGCCATTGGCGCGATGCGGCTCATTTATTACGATAGCGCTACCAGCACACAACTACCTGCCATCATCCTCAGCGTCTTTTCATATAATTCGACTTTCGCTGGCGGCTCATGTTGCCCAGTGCTTTTGTTTTTTCTACTCTACAAGCCTTGCCAAGTTGTAAGCCAGCGGCATCTACCAATGTTTGTTTGTCTTTCCATGTACTTAGGGCGGTTGCCAATGAGCGGCATTAACAGGCTGTTGACACACACTACAAGCGAGTGTCTCTTTTCCTGCTCTGTATATGCATACATATAAATAAATATAAACATTAAATTTGAGTGTATAAAGGCGCGCGCTGGCGAAAGCTTTCCTAGTAGCAGCGAAAAGAGGTGTAGTAGGATGGTGGGCAAAAAAATATGTTGGGTGTCACTGAGCCTTGACTAACGAGCTGTTGAAACCGGTGAAATCCAAGCAGTGGGCATGTGATCGGTGTTGTAGCCTACAGCAGTACCATAAATACTTTAAATAACTACTGGGCAGGCCCGCAGGCCCGCAGGCTATTCGAGGACAACGTGAAATGAGAGACGGAAATTAATTAAAAATGTGAAAAAATTCACTTTAAAATGAGAATTAAAATAGCGAAAATGAAAAAGAAAAATTTGAAAAATGCAAATTTACTGCGCAACAGCAATGTGATTAATGGCAAAAGTGCATGCGGCCACATGTAAGAGTGCAATTTTTTCTGCTGGTGAAAAAAAAATCGAAACAAAATAAACTACAACACCTACTTTGACACACTTTCTTTTGCGGTGGCATCGCTGATGGCAGCTTTTACTAAAGTTAGTGCTGAAATGCACCTCAGGCGCTAGAAACGATCAATGAAACAAAGTTTTTTTTTAATTTGATTCCTAGATTTTGTATTTAAAGGTATAGGTACATGTTTTATATGCACTAATATTCTAAAATTTGTTCAATAAATACATACACATATATTTGTGATCAGCGTCAAAAATATGCATACCCTGACGTTTGGACGACTTTATTTATTTATATTTTCCATACGAAATATTTCTTATTTTTTTTTTTTTATATAAATAGTACATTCGACGGCAAATACCACAATAACACACTGTTTTATTTCATACAGAAAAATTTTAGAAATACCAGAAAATTTTAATTTTTTCAATTCCATTTCTTAGAAAAATTTAGAGTATGCAGTTTGCACTAGATTTATAGTAGTTCGAAGGATTTCAACAAATGTTCATCAATATTTCAAACTTTTTATTCCGAACTTTTAAGAAATTCTGGAAAGGCAGTATAAAAAAGTGGTAGTTTGAAGAAGCAGGGACTTACCGTTAGTTTTTGGCAGATTTTTTTCTGACAGTGTGGGCATTTTCCTCCATTCATATACTTATGTTTATGGTATTACCTCTCCTTGGGCGAAAATTTTTCCAAATATTTTTCTGATAAAAAATATTTTTTATAATTTTCTTCTATATAATTTTTCTATAAAATTAGTTCTATTCAATCTTTTTTACAAAATTAGTTTTTAAATTTTTTCTGCAAAATTTTTATGTAAAACTTTTTTCTTAAATTGTCTCATGTTATTTTCTAAAAAGTGTAAACTCAAACTCATATGGACTACTAAACTGTATACTAAAAATTGTGATTAAAAAGTTTGAAATTTTGACTAAACTTTGTGAAATTTCCCTAGTTTTTGTACATTGTTTGAAATTCGTAGTCAGATGGTTTTTATGTGATAGTGGGATATGATTACCTTCAAAAAAAGTAATAAATGTCAAATAAACAACAGTAAAGTAGTCAAAGCGTGTTAAAATGTCCCGTCCCTCTATATTTTTTAGGCATTTTTTCTGCAAAATTTAAATTTAAAACTTATTTCTTAAATAGCTTCATGAAATTTTATAAAAATAAATGATTTTTTTCTCCTCAATGGTTTTTCCAAATTTTCTCTAAATAAATGATTTTTTTTTTCTTTCAAATACGTTTTTAAATATATATATATTTTTTTGTTAATTAGCTTGAGTTTGTTCCGTAGAATGTTAGTGCATCGAATTATAAAACTTTTTTCTTAAATTCTTTCATGTAATTTTCTAAAAAAAAAAGTATCCCACCTATATCAATGAGTTTCTGATCTTTCAAATATTTTAAAATTTTTTTCTAAATACAATCGAAATTTTCGTAATATCGTATAAATTAACGAATTAGTTAAAAAATTTCCTCGAAAAAAGGTTGATAAATAAATTTTGACTGTTAAATTTTTCTCAGCGTTTCTCTACGTAATAAAACGAATTTGTTTGTTCTTGCTTGGTGCTGTGATCCCTTAAGAAATTTTGGCCTAGGCCGAGAATAACAAATTATTAAATTAACTTTTTACTGGTATATTTACAAAAAAAAATATTTTTTTTTATGAATCTTTCAAAACTTTTGCAATGTATTTTTCGGGGAAGTATTATGTGCATAAGAATAATATTTGCTCTAAAATACTTGCAAACAAATTTTCTCATAAAATAAGCTAGAAACTTTAATAACCCTCTAAATGTTTAGTTATCTACTAAAATTTTTCATGATACTTTTCAAAATTTCCGACAAAGTTTAGTTTTCTAAAAAAGGAATTTTTTAAATACATAAAAAAAATTATTTTCTTCCAAAAAGTAAAAAAAAAAAACTTTATTTCCAAAAATTTTTTCATACAATTTGTTCGCCATATTTTATAAATTTCGTTTTCCCATAAGCATCAATTAAGTTTTTCACATGCAAAAAAAAGAACTATTAGGGTCATTCCATGTAAAAGAGGAAAACGACGTAAATATTAAAATGCCGTAATTATATTCTCTATTTCAGTTGTAGCCTCCTTTTCAGTGACTACATTTAATTAATCTGGTGAAATATATTAAAAAAGTAAAAAGAAATGGTAATTTTTGTCTATGGAAACTTTTACTTCATGCATGGTTATTTTACACAAGTCACGAGGACCTGTCCCACACAAATTTAAATAGTTTTAATATTTATTTGAAGATTATATAAGCCTAATTTTTATTGAAGACGAAAGCGTATAGTTCATATTTTACAAAACACAAAAAATCTTTCGGGAAAATTAAGTGTTTTGGCTTCAATTCATCTTTGTCACAATGGAATGACCCGTTAGTGTCATGGTTCACTTTTCCATAAGAAACAATTATGAGTGTTTTTCTGTACAATTTGATTTTGTTTTCACATTCTTCTTTGCTTTATTTTAAAATTGTATACTATTTTTTGATAAAAAAATTAAAACAAGAAAATTCCTTAAAACTTTTTTCTTACTGATTTTCGTGAAAAATTTAATTTGAGAAATTAAAAATCTTATGCTAAGAAATTTTTTCTGATAAAGTGTTTTCCCAAAATTATTCTTTGTTGCTATAAAACCTTGCTTACGATTTTTTCCATAAAATATGCTTTCTTATGAATTATTTTATAATAAATTTTTTTCTTAAAATTGTTTCGTTAATATGTTTTCTGAAAGAAATCCTAATAAATTTGTCGTTAATAAGTTTTCTGAAGAAATCCTAATATCTTGGTAACATATTCACTAGAAAGGATTTCTAATAAGAAACTTTTTGTTAAAAATCTTTGATTTTGTTATGTTTTTTATTATTATTTTTTAACTTAGAAAAGTATGGTATTTCCTTCTATGATAAATATGTAAGGTTTACAAAAAGTTTTGGATTTAATAATGAAAAGTTTTTCCATTAAAAATGTTACAAAAAGCTGCCCAACCAATTTCCAACAAAAATTTTTTTTCCAAACATTTTTCTAAAAGAATTTTTTGTCAAACTTTTTACTATTTAGGAACGAATAGGCTTTGAAAAGGTTTATATAAATATTTTTAAAGATTACCTGGTAAGCGTTGCACCACTCACTTCAATAAAGTCGTTCGCTTACGTTTGCTCTTGTCCCCCACGTCATTTGCTATCACATCCACGAAGCAGTACTCAGCTGCAACTATCGATGGCCACGCGAAATAAATATTCAATAAACATTCTCATTTGCAGCAAATGAACGTTGAATACACATTTTAACACCCACTGCAGTTTTTATGCATTACCAAAATGGAATTTTAACTACACTCATACCACTTACCTTTCAATATTTCTCTACGAAATACATGTAGCTACTTATGCGTACAGTAAAAGGGCAGCGGCCACTAACAACGCGTACAAACGCAAATATTCGTACAGCAGCAAAGTCAAGAAAGGTCTGATAAAAGTTAGACAAAAGCCAAGCAAAATGTAAAACAATTGAATTGAAGAACATCACTGGGAAGCAAAGAAGAAAAAAAAAAACAAAGACTGAAAACGATGCAACAGATAACACACATTTTAGAGATCTACCGAAAGTTTTCCTAACAGTTCAAACGACTTAAAACTTAAGCATTTAAAGCAATTGAAAAAATAAGCAAAAGTGTGCTAAGTCAAATTGATGTTGACACTTTGTGACCTCAATGAATGAAAAAAATGGTGTGGAAAATTGAAAAGACAAAAACAAAAAAAAAGCATGCAAAAGAGAATAGTATGAAAAGAAGAATTACTTTATATACACAATTAAATAAGAGACAGCGTAGCGGTGACAAGAGAATTGATGAGCAAACAGAAATGTTGAGGATGGAAGGAAGTGAAATAAAAACTAAAGAATAATTAAAGGAGAAAAATACAAAAATAAATACGAAGATAAAATGAAATAAATAAAAATGAAACAAAATAAAACGAAGGAAACTCTGCTGAAAGAAATTAAATTAAATAGACTGAGCTGAACATAAGCCCAATTGAACAGAACGGACTGAACTGAAATGAACTAACCGGGACAGAATGAAACCAAACTGAAATGGAATAAACTGCATTCAAATGTGTTGAATTGAACTGAACTCAACGGAGCTGAAATGTGCTGAAATAAACCGCACTGAAATGTACTGAACGAAACAAAGCAGAACGGAACTGAGAAATTAAAATAATATGAAAGAATGGAACTGAGTTGAATTGAACTGAACTCAACTGAACAAAAAAGAACTGAAATGGCGTTACCTTAATAAAAATTTACTGAACCGAAAAAAAAACTAAAATAAACTGAATTTAATTGTCGTCAACGGAACTGAACTGAAATAAAGTGAATTGCACTGAAATAAATTGAATTTAAATTTACTGAAATAAACAGCCAATTTTAGGGGCCTTTAAAAAAGGAACGCTTTTTTTCTAACAAAAAAAATTCGAAAAAATCTGCTAGGCCTCTCTAAGTTGCTACTATAACAATAAAAATTAAGAAAAATCGTTTTTGATGAAAGTTTCTATTATAACGTTTTACATTTGAACATTATCTTAATAGGTGTTCTCTCCGTGAATACTCTTATAAGGATAAGTAGGTTTCGAAATTTCGAAATCAGTTACCAATTAAATAGAATATCATTAAATGTTTTTGAAAGTCTACAATTCAGAGATATTTTAGAATAGGGTTACTACCCGTTTTGCTTTGAATATTTATTAAATTTTTGGCTGGAAATATAAGACCCTATATACATCAATATAAATTTTAACTAAAGTAGCATAATGTGGATATCAAACGTTTGAGATATTTAATCCAGGAATATAATTGATAAGGGTTGGCGCTTTTTTTGGTAATACAAATTTGTATTGGGTTAATTCCAAAGAGCATGGTCCATAGAAAAGTAAAGTCGGAATTTGAATGCTCTATGGCAGCCGCTGTGGTATAGTGACCAGCAGTGCGTGTTACCACTCCACAATGTTTTTTCTTAACATATGTCGCCCCTCGGCGGGCATTGGCAAACCTCCGAGTGTATTTCTGCCATGAAAACCAGCTTCTCTTAAAAATACCATCGCCGTTCGGAGTCGGCGTAAAATTGTAGCTCCCTCCCCTTTGTGTGATAACTTCAAGCCGCACGCCACAATTTGGAGGAGAACCTCGGCCAAATACTAACATATGTATAAACGCCAATTTATTATTTATTATGATTATACCGAAAAAATACACCGCTATTTTTTTATTTTGAAATCAAAAATTATTTAGAGGTCGCTCAAAGCGGTCAAAATTTTCTCATGTATTTTATATGGGAGAAACGAATTTTTCGTAGAAATGTTATAGAATTCTTAAAGATAAATATTTTTTGATTGGCAAATTTTTCTTCTCTTCTGGAGACTTCCAGTGATAATGCGCAATTATTTATTTAAAATTTTTTTAATAGTAAATTTGTTTTGTATGTAGGCCCCCCAAAAACCCTTAAAAATTCAGTGTTAAAATAAACAATTGGGTTTTATTATTAGAACTTTGCTGAAGAGAAACAGAGTTTTCCGAAAAATTTGATTTTCAAAAATTCTCTACCATTCCTACAAAAAATGGTTTCTTCCATATAACAAAAAATCGAATTTGAGTGCTTTCAGCGACCTGTAAATTTTCTTTGATTTAAAAATAAAAAAGGAGTTATTTTTTAGGTATAGATAATTCTATAGACAGTATATGCACATTATCCTGGCATATTTATAAAAATGTAGGGTTCATATCTGATATTGAATGTAACATTTCAACTTAATTTATTAGAACTAAGAAGTTAAAATTGTTTATGTTTTTTTACATTATTCGAAGCTTTTATTTCGATTAGTTTCACTCATGAGTTAACGCATTGATAGTATTTTTTTATACTTTATGTACATATTTTGTATGAAAAGAGGTATTTTTTTGTTGCTTATATACATATAAAATAAAAAATATTTACAAACTAAAGCTATCCAAATGACGATTATTTGATACCCAAACCTTGCAAGCTTTAAAAAATATACACACTCCGACAAAGCTCGGTCAATCAACCTGGTATTTAATTATTGAAACAACATAGTTCTTTGTTATTAATGGAAGAATATTATTAGAATATATTTTGTTAATATTTTTATACCAGCCTCTGTAACTAAATATTATCGTATGCCATTTCAATTCGCTGCCAATTTCGTCTACAAGTAGCTCGTATAGGAGCTTAGCCAGCAAAGGGGCAAACACTTAAGCTACTTAAGCAACAAAGAATATCGCACAGCTAATAAGTTTTAACTTATTTTGTACAAGTTTAAGTCCACAAATGACATGACATCAATGAGATAAATGCGATTCAAAAATATGTTAACTTCGTATGTAAATAGAGCAACATTTTTATTATAAACACGCAAATGAAAGTCAATTTAGAATAGCAAGAGCCCACACAAACGCGTGTTCGTTTTCATAAAAAAATATATATATATACAGCCTTGAAACTCGTGACTTTTGCTGTGAGTACGCGCGTGCCGATTTATCCGATTAGCGATTGATGATGAGGAATTATCGATTACTTTGAACAGTACTCAGCCAAGCAGTAGTAGACATAATGGGAATGGAGAAAGAATAGAGAACTCTTTAAACCGAAATGCCATACTCAGCAAAATACATATTTATTTACACAAAGCCACAAATAAGATGAAATTTGCGAAGCACAAAAATTTATGACAAAGCTCTGTGTGGCAGAAAGGGAGTTGCTATGACTTCCAGTCGCTTAGCTACACTTTTCCATATCATTTGATGGCAAAATAGCTCAGAAATGACTACGAATATATACAAATATGTGTAGATGAATATGTGTATATGTACATACATATGACCCATAGTCAATACATGTGAAATGGACTTAGGGTTGGAATCGATCGTTCTTGATGTGCATGAATTTTGGTAAGAATGTTTTTTCTATCATAAAATGGAGTTCTGTCAAAATAACCTAAAAACTAAAAAAATTTAAATTTTATTTCCAAAGTTATGCAAAATTCTGAATTTCATAAGTTTATTTTTTGAACATATTAAATCTATTATGGCAAGCTAAATGATTCTGGACTAGTTTTAAAGGTATTTAGAGCTTTAAAGAAAAAATATATAAAAAATCTAAAAATAAGACGAAATCACAAGGTTTTTAAATTGAAAAAGTCGTAAAATTCAAAAAATTACACGGCTATTTTTTATACCGATTTTAAAAGATCCTGAAATTTTCAAGGTATGGTTTTCTTTTAAGCTTAGAATCCAGCTCTAAAGAAAATCGCAAGAAATATTTTTCATTATTTCTGTTGGTTGAAAAATCACATTGCTTCTGCTGTAAATTTTTTGAAGAAATAAATATACGAGGGTTGTTTTTTGCGAGAGCTGCAAACTGGTTTACGAAATTTTGATGGAAAAAATTCTTTTTCCATTTCTTGTGCGTTATTTTATATAAATTTTTCGTTTTTCTTGGGAGCTGGAAACAGTCCTTAAGATATGAATTTTTTTTTACTATGAAACAAATTTTTTTGTGAAAACTCTATATAATGTTATGTTAAAAAATTTTAATTTAATTTAAATATATTTTTAGTTTAGAGTTTGAAAAATTTTTTTTCTCAAAATTCAAAAATTCATATTTTCCTAAAACACTGCTTTGGAAATTTCAGTTAGATGTATGGTAAAAAATTTGATAAAATGTAAATAAGTTTTTTAAAAAATGGTCGATGCTTGGAAGTCGATTTGACATGGACTGACCCATATGTATGTAGGTAACTATATTGTATTTATTTGTATTTTATTTCTTTATATTTTATGTATATGTATATGCTATAACATTTTTGAGGAACTCAAGAAAAGGAAAAAAATGTAGAAAAAATCAACACAAATTGTATAGCTGCTACGTGCCAAGAATTGATATACAGCACTGAAGCACATACACAATACCGATGCATTGGTGCTTACATATACATATGTAGCCATATAAATCAAAATAAATATTTTTCTAATAAGTCCTTGGTGAAGTAGCTCTCCATTACTTCCACCATCTTTTCTACTGCTTTTTCTAAAAAATCAATGAACCAGCAAACAAATACACAAACACTTCCTTGGGAGAGCTCATATGGTGACAAAGAAAAAAATATACTTATGTAAAGATGTAATCAATAAGCGGCTACACAAGTAAAAGGAATCAATATTAGTAATGGCAGTGAGCAGTTGTGCTATTCGCTGGCTGGCAGGGCGTATGAGTAACTTAAATTTCTAAATAGCGAACAAATTTAATGGAAGTGGAAACATTTCATTTAATGATATCAAACTTTAGTAATTTTAAACTAAGCAACTTGAAGGACATTTTTTTATTTATTTTTTGTTTTTTTTTTCTCCACTATTTTCCTAAGGCAAATTACTATAAATTCATTGAGTTTCCATAAAAGCCTGCGGCCTGTTTATAAGATATTTAGCTGAAAAAAGCGAGAGCAGTGGAAACGAATAACCCTCGAGTTGCTTACTTGTGGAACACAGTAAAATATAAATTTAGCGATATCGATATTAAAGTGTATCACCAAAGTTGTGTTTATCGATTTTTCTGGGCTATTGTGTTTATTGCTAATAATAGCAATTGATATGGTAATTATTTTCATTGCCGCTTTTGTTATCGTTATCGATGTGCTCGTTGTTATTGATATCGATATTTTTACGGTTATCGATATAGATAAATTTTGTGCTCGCTACTTTCGTGTAAGTCGAAAGAATTGAATTTTTTTTATTCTTTCTATTGATTGCTTTCCAGTGAGCTAAGGTTATCTAAATTTATCGATAACTATCTGGCAGGTTTTGCAATTCACTTTCGATTGAAATTCAATCAAATTCACTTCGAATTCAAATTGAATGGGGTTGAAATTCACTCGGAAATGAAATGCAGAACCTGCCTGTGTGTTTTTATATTAATCGTTATTTTTATGGTTATTAAATTGTGCCACCGCTATCTCTATCACTAATATCGTTAGTGTTATCGTTTTTATTTTCATTTTCAGCAGCATTTATGATATAGATACTTTTATGATTTCTTGTGAAGAGCAACCGTATTAAATTACTTAGATATTAATATCCTCCCATTAGTTGATATTTTTACGGTTATCGATTTTATAATGTTATCATAATCGCTATTGTTATCGCACAATTTTTTTTTGCAATCGGAATTATTATCCTTGGTGGATATAGATTGGTTTGGTATAGATATCGATATACCAAATGAATTTTTTATTCTCTATGGTTATTGCTTCTTCAGTATCTATATACATACATACACATATGTATATCGATATATCAAATTTATGAATATCGATTTGATAACAGTTTATCTATTGTTATCAATATATTTCCTTTATATTTGTTAATTTTTTCTGTACACTTTTATCGATATCGATTTCGATAAATTACAATTATGGTTATCGATTTCATATCAGTATTTTGATTCCTATTGCTATCTTCATGTCTTTCATAGTTTTGTTTTTATCGAAATATTTGTGTTTACCAATATCGATAGCCTTGCATATTATAATTTGAATCTCTCGTGAATTTGCATATTAATTATATATGTATGTACGTACGATTTCGTTTATAAATGCAAGTTAACAGTTAAAGGTCTATAATATTTACAATATGTATATCGGTGTTTTCGCGCTAAGAAAAAAAAATCATTCTAAATAATTATTGCTACATACCCCCCTTTCGCTCCAAAAAACCTCACACATTCCTAGCTATCCACTTCAACTAATGCCCATTCAAGGCCATCCACAGACTTGCGGTTTCGATACTAATGGAGGCATCTCTACTTAGCTGCTGCAATTCTTGCCAAATACAAAGCGGCAGGCAGCATGAATGTAATCAACATCTGTGTAATATGAGAATAAATGTATAGTACTGTGTATGTAACCTACATATCAAGGAACATACACTATATGTATGAATATAAGAGGTTAGTTATATATGTATGTAGTATATTTGCCCGCGCTAAGGAAGCATTAAGATAATTCACTGAGCAATACCTTTATATGTATGTATGTAACTACATTACTAAATATAGTATAACCATAAATGTTGTTGTAGGTACATGAGCATTTGCAAGTGCATGTCTGCGTATGTTTATGTGTAAATTCAATGGTGCATATACACCTCCTGTTTGTGGCAGTTGAATTCATTCAATTATTCAAATCAAGTTTGTTACTGCCACTGAAAGCAAAATTTATCTAATCTCAATTCAGTCAAGTTGAGGCTAGCTTGAAAGCGGCAAGTTATGCACGTACATTTTGCGGATGTTAAGAGATTTGCATTCATGCTCTACACGCTTGATATGTATGTTCCTACTATATGTATACTTAATTTTTGTTGGCATTTGTAGGGAAAGAAAAGAGATAGCAACTAGTGGGATAAATTTTTGAAATCGAGAAAGCAGGGCTACAAGGACCAAAACTTCGTAGTGCGTTGTGATACTGCTTGATTAGAATTTCCGTCATGAACGCCACATGTGGCCTACGAAGCTCTATTGCACGCCGAGAGTACACTACAACCAAGAAAGATCCCGAAGTTCTGGCATCTTAAAGACCATATGTCTAAGAGCAAACCGAGATGAAATGAAAAATAACACTGAAGATGAGAAATGCTGAAATTGGTTTAATATAAAGTCCCATTTTGCAAAGAATAGCGCAAATTCGTTTCAAAATACGTTAGAAACTCGCAGGCTGCCTTGCCAATCAGTTAGCCAACTATACAATTTCCCTGTATCCAGCCAGTCATTAAAATTTATGTTAGTAGAATGTATGTAGAAGCCATCGATAGAGAGCTCATACACGGCCTCATCAATTCTGATCGCATAGAATCGAGCCTAAAGTCTTGATCACCGATTTTATATAGGAACTGATATTTTTTTTGTACTGAAGGGGATCACATTGAGGGGAAAAAAGGTGACCGATCGAAGACAGAGATTGATGGAGAGTACTTAACAGAGCATAGCCTATTCAATTCCGTTATCAAATCTTTACCCATGAGGGAATACATCCATGGTACTCTGCAATAACTACTGTTAAGTGTCTCATGTCTCTAATCCTTTTCTAATCCTTACCAAAGCAAGTAATAAGCATTACTTAAGTAAGTAATACAGTAAAGTGATCTCATATTAAGAAAATTGCCTTATATACCCACTTTCGTATCTTATTATATTAGTTTCGCACTAGCCTATCGTTATTCTTCATTTCTTATAGGCTTCTCATCCATCATTTCAATTGCATTGCAGTGAGTGAAAATTTTGATTAATGTAATTCACTCTGCTGGTTGGCCACAATCAAATCGGCATTTTACATGGCCTTTCAGCTGACGACGGCGCTCTTTGCCAAGCTTACTTCCGACATGAATGCGTTGGCTGGTAATGCATACTGGCAGAGACTTGCTACAGCAGCAATTATTGCTTTTGATGTTGCTGCTATACTTATTCATAACGGAAATGCACAATGAAATGTTGTACAAACACACGCACACACTCTCTCTTATCCCAGCGTATGTACAAATTTATAATAGTCTAGACTATGTATGTATGTATGTATTCCCTCATTTAGCTAAATGCATGTTGCCGTGCGGCTAAGATTAATTCCTTAGTAATTGCTTAGCTGCATGCAATATTGTAATTCTGTGGCATACGCTATTGTTGTCCATTCTATATACATATATAGTTACACTTAATGAATTTGCCCAAAAATCACTTAGGTGAACAATTGGAATTACCTCGGTATGCAGGTGCATATATATGTGTGTATGTGAGCGCAAGTGCGTATATTTGGTATATGCAGTTCATAAATTAGTATTTTACCTGTAAGGTGTTTCTCATAATTAAATTCGGGAGCTCTGATAAATGTAAACGCATTGGTTTCAAGCTAGTTGAGTTTATTGTAAGAGTAAATTAAATGAGCTAATGCTTTAAATTGGATGATTAGAAACATTTGCGGAAATGTGGGCTATTTATAAGAATGCGTGTCAAATTGAATGATCGTCGATGAAGTGGTGGCAACAAAAAAAAATGTCAAAACAACAGGGATGTTACATTGATATCGACAGATCAACAAGCTAAGATCTCCATACGATAAAATAAAAAAAACTTAATTCCATTGATTCCCGGAAGTCTTGGATGATTCAAGAAACGTAATCGAATGTTTTTCAAAATTTAATATTTTGATGCTCTAGGAGCATTTCTGCATTAAAAAGAAATTCTAGAAAAAAAGTCGCTTAAGTTTCATTGGCGGTTGGGGCTCGATGTGTGTGTATTTTCAAAAAGACTATTCTAGTCGAAGTTAATAGAGTGGCTTCAATGTGCGATAGCTTGTCTAGTAACCGCCTGTAACTTTGCCATCTGGTCGCCAAAAACACTAAAACAAACTCTTATAACATCCTTATAATTAAGGTGACCGGGCAGTCTTCTTTTTTGACCCATTGTCCTGGTATGTCCTATATTTTTCCCGTATTCAGTGTTTCGACGCCTTAACAGCTCATTAAAATGGCATGCCTATGAACGAGTTTTAAGTGATGTTGGTATACATATAATCGGAATTTTTTCCATAAACTGTTATCATTTTCTAATCTGAATGCCTGTGATTCGAATCGGCCAAAATAGAAATTAGAACCCGACATTTTAGTAAGTTTTAGCTATTTTTCCTTAGTTTGTTTAATGTTTATTATTTATTTTACGAAAGTAAAGCTCTTTTCCTAACAAAAACCTTATAACACCAAATTTCCAACTTTGTGCAAAAAATATAAAAACTAATTCGGCAAAGATTTACCAAAATTTCAAACTTTTTAATAAGAATCTTTAGAAAAAAAATTGGTTTACAGTTGTATAACTCCTCGAAATTGAGTATAACTAAGTGCGAGTGATAAGTGCTGGTCGCTTGCTTCTCTTTAAAAAATGGTCGAACATACTTACTTTGTATGAAAAAAACAGCGTAACACCGTCAAGAAAATATATTGCCTAAAATTAATGGTAAGCCATTAAAATTGCACTTTATTATACTGAAATTTAACGAAGTTTTTAGCAATTACGGGGTAAAAATCTCGAAAAAAGTATCCTAAAAATATGCGATGTTAATAAAAGGATACTGTTTCGGGGCAAATACATCTAGGATCATTGAAGAAGGCTTTGATATCTGTAAGCTGTTGTGGAAAAAATTTTCAAGCTTATTTTTTGCCCCGTATTCTGCTCTCATAAAAATGGTCATTGTACTTATAATAATAAAAATAAGAAAGTTTGTGAGTCATAACCCGAACACAATCAAAACGGCGAGCTACGGACCACAGTTGTAAAACGTACTCTTATGTAGATAATTATTTTGGCGGGACAAGGCTACGCGACGACTATGGTTGTGGCCAGATTATATATTTTTCTATTTTTTAGAGACAGATAAGGTTATTCCTCTTCTGTTATGTCAAACTTATACAAACTCATGATGTCGCTCATTAAAAAGTATGTTTTGTGGCCCTTCAATTCTTGGCAGGGATAAACTCGGCAGGCTACCAGCTCATTCATCGAATTAGTGTCAATAGAACACTTATCTTCAGTCCTTGTGAAGCTTAAAGTAATTTGCGGACTCAGTTGGTCTCCTTCCGATATTTGCAATTAGCGAGCGTGAAAACTCAAAGCTCAGTAATTACTGTGGAGTCGTGTAGACCTTTAGGTAGGCCAGGCTCTTTGGCTATCCTTCCTGGCGTTTGAATAGAGCAAGTTTTCCACAGGTCAACAATCTCTGCTCCCACATGCATCGGATTGGCCTAAAGAGTACCTTCTGTGAGATTTTTTAGCGTTGTCCCGACTAAGACTGAAATAATTGAAGTCGTCCACAGTGGAGCCTTTTTTAATTAAGAACTCTCGTACTATCCTTAGTGAATTTGGGCTGTCAGGTCTTATTATACATAGGCACTTATTATAGGCTATGATTTTTTTCGAAAAAAATCGACAAAGAATCGTTATATTTTCACCGATATGTTTTCGATCAAAATTGAAGGTAAAATTCGACTTTTATTTTATGGTCAAAATATGCGGTTGAAAATTTTTTTTTAATTTTTTCGATCAATAATAAAATTTAACTTTTGGTTTTTCCTTTAAAAAATAACAGGTAATATTCGACTTTAGTTTTTGCAATCAAAAACTAAAATAACACTTTTTTTGATTAAAAATAAATGTTTGTTAACGATCTTCACACAATTTTATTATATGGCTTATTATTGCATAAAAGACTAACACATAGTTCATACGTAGCAATGAAGCGCCTCTAACTTAAACATTTTAGGGCAGTTGAAATAGTGACTAAATTTTAACTTTTATATTAATAGGAAAAAAACAAGCAATATTTTATTTTTGCTTTTGATGGTCAAACTTTAACTTTTAATTTTGGCTGAAAAAAAAAATCAAATTTGAACTATTATTTTTTTACGGTATGTTTGTGAAAAAAATTAAAAAATTTAAATCATTTAAGATTAGAAGCTATAGCCAAGAATCATCTTTTTGCCATATTAAAATATCATATAAAAAAATTCTTTCCGTCAGACGTCTTGAATTTAAATTTCGAATATTTTCAGTTTAGCAGATAACAAAATTTTCAGTCTGTCTTATTGTATACCAATTGTATGAATTTCTTAAACTTTGATTGCGTTTTCCCACAAAATTGAGATTTTGAATTATTTCTTTTTTTATTTTTATTAAACGTTTATTAAATTTATTATATTTATATTTATTAAAAAAATTCATTCTCTAACAAAACCCATATACATATATCCAAGTTTAAAACTTTGCAGAAAACTAAAAAAAATTAAAAAATATTCACCCAAGTTTCAAACTTATTTCTCAGAATTGGTTTTATAGCCCACCCATTTTCAGTCTCGTAATGTGCAAGTTTCAAATACCTAAAATTTGCCATTGATTTTTAGAATTTTTTTGCCGAAGGTGTTACAGTTTTCTTCCATATAAAAATAATTTGTCTTTATTCGTCACATGCAAGCAGATGTGACATAAAATCTAAAATAGCTAGGGTAATTTTTAGGGACTCTAAAAAAACTTACTATTGGATAAAAAAAAAATCTTCCACAATGGGATATACTGCTTTTCAAGCGCATTAAATGCCTAAGAAAAGAGACAATAACAAAAAAAAATCATTTACATATATTAGTAAGCAACGATTAGGAAGAAGATAGCGCTTAGAAAGCAAACAAAAAAGGCAAGTAGCTTTTTATAAAGAATCACCAATTAGCCGCATAATCCATTACAAAGTAGCTACAAGTACAAATAATAACGCTGGTAATCCGCGTTAATATACGCGCAGCACTCATTCACTTCACCTCCGCCATACGGTAGCGACACAAGAAAAGCAAAGCGCCGCTAAGCACCTGCTGCGCCGCCAGCTGCGCCGGAGTGAGTGGGTGGTTGGTTGCTGCATACAAAGTGCGCGTGTGTCAATCAAATTAAAAAGTTTAGCGAAGAATACCCTTTTCCTTGCAACGGCCCTTCCTAAGCCTTCCTTTTCCATGTCCTATACCCACGCCTGTCTTGGCATATTTCTTGTTGGCATAGCACGCACACACATACATATACCTACATTGGACGTGGGCAGGGTATCCTTGAGTATACTTAGACAATTTAAGCTTATTATTTTTTCTCATAATAATTTGCGCTCAATTAAAGCAAAAGGCTTGCACAATGTTACTAAATTTCATAAAGGAAGCAAAAGCAGAGGATCACTTCAGTGAGCAGCAGCAGCAGCAATTTAAACGAGTTCTTTCTGTTTTTTGCATTTTATTCATTTTATCCCTTCACTAGATTTTGTCTCTGCACGTAGGGCGTTTTGTCGCTTACCACTTTTTAGCCGCTTGCTGCTCATTAGTCGCTGCCACCCACAGACCTCAGGGCGTAAGCTTTGTCTACATATCTGCTCATTGCGTGTGTTAGTTGACCTGTTGGCACTCCATACACTTCGCTTCCTTGTAATTGGTTTGTGTACATACATGGATAGTAAGTTCGCAGCGCTTCTTCTTCAGTGGGTCGTTTGGTCGTTCGCTCGCGCTCGTCTCCCATTGACTGCTGTTGCTGCTCACAGCTCACTTGCATAGAAGCTGCTAAGCTCATCGCTTAATTGGTTGTCAAAGCGGTCACTGAGGTTGCTGCCCGTGGGCGTAGGAAGTCTTAGGTGGTCTATGGGTTGCTTGCTAGCCAAGCAGTGCGTCTCAATTAGGCTTAGCTCAGCAACAATATTCTTTGTTTAATTTGTCGTCGCATAATATTTGCGCACAACGTGTGACAAGCAGCGGCAAAGGTCTTATCTTATAATTAGTATGCGTTAGTTGACAATGTTGTCGACACAGTTTGAGCAGCTTCTGCAGCTGCCGTTAGTCTGTAGCTGATAATTGTGAGTGACAGCGTAAGTGTTATAGTCTGCAATGTTATCGGTTTACACATAATCGTTATTTTCAATAATTCCTCCTTCTCGTGCTCGTATATGTATGTGTAATAAAAACAGCGCTGCCACCTTGGCACGATTGTATGCGTATATGGGACCTAAATGAAATCGACATCGATATATAATAATGTTAATTATATGTGGAAATACTCGTTGACATATATATGTATATAAATATCGGGAGCAGCATCGACTGTTCGACCGATGAGTATATTATTTACATAAAAAGCCTATAGATAAAAATATCGATAAACATCGATATTTGGTTACTTTTTCTCAAAATTATCGATAATTAGGTTTTAATTATTATAGGAATAAAAAATTCATAATGGCATCGAAAAATAAGTTTGTAAAAAATTTCATATGTACGCTTTTTGGTATCAATAACGATAAAAGCAGCGAAAGTAAGCATATCGAAAGTGAACGCAAACAATCTGGTTTTATCGATAAATATATCGGAAAATGTATCTATGTCAATTAAGAAATGTATCGATAACAATTACATTACAATCATTGAAGAAATTATCGAAAAAGGCTAAAACTGAGCTAAGGTCATTAGCAAACATATCATGCTATTGAATTTCTTATCGGCAAATACATGTTGAATTATCGATAATAATTAAAAAATAGTTCTTTCTGGTATTGGCATCACGGCGGGCAAAAGCAAATTTTCAATTACTTTTCAGACATGAAAAAGCTTTCTATAAAATCACTTTTTGCATCACAAAACCAAGTGGCACGCCAAAAGTTGGAGGAGAAGCTTGGCTTAAGAGAGTAGCAAAATATTTATGCGACCAGTGTTTATTTATCTATTTTACCGATAACCGATAAGCAATGACTTTTAATGAAAATATTGATAACGCCTTCGTAAGATATATCTTTGACTACGACATCTGATGATATGTGCATAACTACTTATTCTTACGATGTTGTATCGATAACTGCATATATCCAAAAGTATATCAATTGATAAAGCTGGTATACAGCAAAAATGTACTATGGATGCCACTATCCAATTCCTATAGAGAATTGCTAGGCTCTTGCTTTCGATGCAAACACTATACCTACTCAGGTGTACGTGGCGTATGAGTAACACTATATTCTGCTCATATTTCATTGGTAGCTTAATTCTTTTCTAAGGGATCAGGCTCTATTGCAAGTGCAAAACATTTACGCAGAAACTGCTATTTTTTAATTTTTTCCCTGTTAAAGATTGAATTTTTTCCATTTTCTCATAAAAAAAAACTGGAATGATTAAATTATTTCTAATTGCTTTCATTTGCCTTATCGTCAATACATAAACAATATCGTATTACGATTATTCATACGTATCCATACAAAAAAAATTAACTCCATTTTCAGAATCAGCGAGCGATTCTACATATAAATTGGATAGTGGCGTTTGGAGAACAAAAACAAAATTCAAATTTATGATATAGCTAAATATAGTTCTAACACCGTTCAATGTGCCGAAGATTATTTGGATGTAAACTAAATACCTACATACATATATCAATAAGTAGTTCGATAAATATGCATATCGGAAAGACATTCAATAAAGTCATATGCGACGATTTTCTAGTATCGAGAAATTCATTGAAAACGGTCTGAATATCACTAAACAGCTACGTATTTCGTTAGAAAAACCTTTAATTGTATTTGAACTCAAAATATGTTTTATAAAAATATCGATAACCTGTAAGTTAAAAATATCGCTGATAGTATAGATAATTACAACGAAATATCATTAGTCGGAAAGAAAAGAAAAAAAGTATATAGATAACTATAGCGCGATAATGAATTTGAAATGTATAAAGTGATAGCAATTTCGATAAATTTATCGACGACAATATTGATATTTTCAATGCTATATATGAAAAATAGCGTTAAGAAAAAGAATAATCGAAAACGGTCTTGGCATCAATAACACCTCGAAGTTTCTCGAAAATTTTCAATAAAAAATCGAAATATTATCAGTAAACTTTCCGATAAGAAAAGCGCTAGTTCTAACAAAATATCAAAAATATCAACATTCGGAAGGAGAGAAAAAAGATAAAGATAACTGCAGTGATAAAGAATAAATAAAGATTATCGACAAACTTATCTGGAATAATATCGATAATTTAAACAATATATAAACAATATCGTTAATATAAAAAAAGGATAAGTATGCCGATAACAGTCCGGTGGAATCACTTCTTGAAAAGCATTAGAAGTTTGTTGCCGAGTTTATGAAATTCACCATTTCTTCATTGCGCAATAACGATGAAATCACATTCTTCTTTCTTTTAATATTAACTAGTTGTAAAATCTTTTCAGAATAACAGCGCTGATGGCAATATTAAGGTAGTGATTTTTACAAAATTTTCTTGCTTCCGGTTCCGCACCTCCTCTCGTTGATTTATCTTCCGCGGTACCAACGCATAAGCTCCCCTGCCCCGTGTGTCATAAACTACTTTGTTTGGATTCACACCCCTTTTAACCCTACTAAACAGTCTGCAGTTTTGCCATTGCTTTCTCTCACGCTGCTGACTACCTTTGGCACTAAACTACTAATAAATCAAACAAAATATTACATATCATTTTGTCGTACACAATCCTTTAATTTTGAACTCACACCCACCAAAGTTGCAGCTCCGTTCAGCGGTCGGCAGAATTCCCGCTACGCTTTGCAACATAAAATATGTAAGAGTCACTTGGGCTCCTCCTTCCCATGTATACACATAACTGTTAGCTTGTGAAGTAAACGCATATACATATACATATTCTTACCTATATACGAGTATTATCCTTCGCCGATGCTCTCCATTTACTACACACTGCGCTCGCCCATTTAACTTTTTAATATTATTACAAAGCAATTTCAACATCATTACGAAAAACAAATCGTATTTTTTATGTTACTTCTGCAACTGCACGGTCACATTTACAGCCGCTGCTGGCATAACTGCAGTTACTGCGCAAGCATTTCCTAGCTTGCGCTTCTCCACTGGCTTCACTCATTCTCGTAGTTTTTTTTCACTATGAGTGCCTGCTGCAGTTTGTATTTGTATTGCAGGTAAACCTTTCAGTTCCGTTGTAGTTGTTACTCAGTGCTACATGCTGTGCTTTTCTTCACTTAAAACTGTGTACTCGGTATCCCACTAACGTTCAACTAGGTTTGCACTTTTGATTTGTCATCTTCCTTTTCTGAATCGGAATGAGGCAAAAATGTTTTAAGGCGGAGTACAATTTTGTACAACAAGCGCATCGGCGAATTTATTTGTTTGTTTTTCATTGTATATACCGCTAGTAATGATTTTTTCGCGCCATTTTATGGATCCATAATAAAGTGTTTACATTAAACAATTTTACAGGAAATTTTGGAGGCGATTAGTTGCATAAATAGTTGGCTGTCCATCCTAACTTCATAGAAAGGAATTAGCTGAAAGGCCGTTCACATCAGGTGATTGTTGCTTTAAGCTAAAAGTTGTCTGTGAAATCGTCTCATGTAAACTCTGCATAATTTTCGCATATTAATCGGAGTCAATGTGAGGTAGACGGCTTTCTTTGATAAGCTGTGAAGTGCCATTAGATGGACGGGTTTCATGTTGGTTCCGCGAAAACCTCGATATATGTAGCTCCTCTGTTGGTGATACACTGTTAGTTGGGTAGTTAAAGCATCTGCCCATTCTCGGGCCATATTTAATTAACGATTCAGAAAACATTATACAACCGCCGTTAGCCAATCATATACACCATAGACGTTACAAATGTCTTACGACCCAATTGAGTCGATTGTGAGGAGTCAAGTTCATAGTGGCCGTATGTAAGCACTAGTTATACGAGGCGGTTGAACTTCTAAAACTCAAAACTTCTGCAGCAAGAGCTTTTACCGTCACACAGTGTTTCAACAGTGATTTCGTTTGTTCCAAAAAATGTTGCCCCATGCCTGGTGCAAAATGTGTTTGATGTAACACTCAAACCTGTAAAAAGGCGTGTTATTGGCTTCTTGTCCTTGTAAATTTTTTTATTTCTTTGAAGGTCTTTAGAAAACTTTGGAAGGACTGGGAAATGACTGGAAACATTCCAGTTTGTAGATAAATTTCGATAATTTGATAAATATCGATAATTCAATGAATTTAAAAACACTAAAATCAGATAACTCAGCAAAATTCAATAAATAATTTTCTAAAAATTTCGATTACTGTGCGTTTCGCGGGCTCGAAAAATTACGATAACTCAAAAATGTATAAATCGCGTTATAAAACGATAACTCTGGTAAAACGATAAAATTCGATAAGCAGTGCCAATTCGATAAACTTACAAAAAAAAACTTCGATTCGATAATTCGCAATATTTCAGTAAATAAATAAATATCTCGATAAGTTCAAAGAACTCAATGCTTACGATAACTAGATAAATTTCGTTAACTATAACTATAGGTAATTCAATAAATATCGACAAATTTGATTAACTTGACAAATTTCGATAATCCCACAAATTTTTAAAGCTTGATAAATATCCACAAATTTAGAGAACTAAGTTTCTAGGTCTTTAAATTTCGACAACTCAATAAACATTGAACAATAATTTGAATAATTAGATATGTTGTGATAACTCAATTAACATGGATAATTCGATATATTTCTATAACTATAAACTTCTATGATTCGATGAACTTCAGTAGCTTGATAGCTTATTTCGATTCCTAACGACAATTAAAAAAAAAATCTTCTCACCTTTTCAGTTACCTTAAATCTTATGTATTTCTCATTGTTTTGATTTTCGTCTTTTCATAAATTATACCTTCACTTTTTTGTCTAAATCGTCATCATTTACTTCTTCTTACTTTAATTTCAAAAACGAAGTAAAACAAAATGTGAAATCAACTCAAATTGAACAGGTTGCAACAACAAGTATACACAAATACGGAAATTTTTAAACGACGTTTTTGGCCGTAATTCGCAACCAATTTTGAAACCATAAAATTTCTTCTCATCTACAGAATAATTTTGTTTCCAATGGTGTTCTTGGTTTTGAAATCGGTTCGGTATCAATATATAGATAATCTTTAGTAAAAAAGAGAAAAAATACCAAATAAATGATAAATATCTACTTGTGAATAATCCATGCCACTTCACGAATTGATCGGTTTGAGACTCTTGTTTCAATGGGGTCAGCGCCAGACTCGACCCCTACATATGCAATGAGCGTCCAGCATGTGTAGGCATACCCCTCTTAACACCAACGACCTCTTCATATGCACACTAAAGTCCAGTCAGCTAACAGCACTTACCCTCTGGTCAAAGCCCGTCGAAGCGTACTTCCCTGGGCCTACCATAAGTTGAGCTCGATGACAACGAGTGAGGGACAAACCGACTTAAGCGATTCCTTGTAGTGCCGCTAAAACAACAAAACCCACAATTTATTCATATCCTTATTATTGCAACTTTTTGCGGTCATGATACATTTGATTAAAACTGATGAGCAACCATACGAAATGAATACCAATTGGTTCAGAACCTACTTGATGCCCAATTGGAGGGCTCCCTACATTGCCAAATCAACTGAAAAAACCTTGTAGTTGTGCTTTTTGGAATTTTGAAGCCAAAAAATTGTGCTCAAAAACTAGAATTCACTCAAAATAAGAATTATATTTTTCCACTGAATTCTTTCATAACATTCTGGGTCAGTTGGTAAAGAAGTTAAAAAGCACTTTGCAAACACTAACAGCATCAGCATTTGTAATGATGTCAGAAAATTTTGTAGCAATGTTAAATATCTACGCTTGCTATTGCATTTCCGGCAGTCACAATAGGGATGGGGAGGCAAACCTTACTCTCGAGCTCGCTGGCTGGCTAAAGCATAACTCAGCATATCTGCAGCAATCGTTGGTGTGAATAAATGCATACTTACAAACCTAAAATGCATGCGAAACTGTACTGTAGGAAAATGTAATGGTTGAACATTAAAATATTTTGCTGGAAAAATTCATTCGAAGTTAAAAACAAAAAGGTCTACGCTAGTTAGGAAAAAACGAGAAAGTTTAGCACACTGCAAGGAATTTCAAATGAAAAACAAGCTTTGACTACTTTTAATTTATGAAGATTGAATAAATGTATTGTATTGACAAAATTTTCGATAAATGTATCGATAATAATTAAAAAACAAAATTGCGAATTAGTAACGATAGCTGAGAATATAATGAGAACAAGTGCTAACTAATATATCGACATACTTTTATATTTTGATTGTTTGATTTTTTTAAATTTATGGTTAGGAATACCAATAAATATAAATACAAGATGCAAAATTAATATCTGGCAAAAATTGTTATGAATTTTTCGAAAAAAATGTCATACAAATTCCAGTAATGACTCCGATAAATATATATGTATATTTAACGCTGTACTATATGTATCGACAAATGAAGCCTTATTTAGAAACGGAGCACTTTTACCTCAAAAGTTTTTGCTTATCAGGGAGCTCACCCTGTATATAAAGAAATCGATACAAGTTCCGATCACCATGTGCATATTTACATGTATCGACATAAATATTGATTAGTGATTATACAAACAAGAAATATCGATAACTATACCGATAACAAACCGATTAATGAGCATATCGTTAAAAATCAGTCAAATGCGGCTTCACCATCTTCTCCGAATATTTTTTTCAAGAATCCTTTTAACCCTCTCAAGACTGTAGGCTTATAAGAAATCGCGATTGAAATCGTAAATTGTAATCAAATTGTGATATAAAGAAATTAAAAAATAAATTNTATGTATACATTTGTCTATATCTATCTCGATTCGTTTTGCCTGTTACAAACAACCGTTATGTGAACAAAGTTATAATACCCTTGTGCACAAGTGCGCTCGGGTATAAAAATAACTTTAACTAAAAATGATCATTAATTTTAGATGAAAACAAATTTTTCCGTAATTTTTCCTACTCAATTTTTTTTTTGAAGAATATAATTTATTCCTAGAAAAATTTTTCTTTTCCAAAATATTTCCTTTATTCTTTCCTAACTTTTTGCCAATGTTTTTCGCTTAACGAAATAATACTTTGCCCAAAAATGATTTATTCCAAAATAAAAATAAACTTTCTTACGTACGGTTAGTTTTTCATAATTTTGGTAAATACTATTTTGCCAAAAAAAAAATGATTTTTCTTACATAATTCTTTTCGAAAAAACTTAAAATCCACATTTTTTCCCTAAAATTATATTTTCCTTAGAAACTAACTTTTCTCCAAATATTTGTGTACAAAATATAAATTTTTGCGAAAGAAATAATTTTACTGGAATTTTTTTTCACCAAAAAAAAAATTTTGTTTCTGATGATAATTTCTTTTCTAAATAATTCGGGTTAGGATATTTTTTTCTAAATTATAGATTTTTCGTAACAAAATATTTTTTTTGCTTAAAATAAAATTCCTTAAAAGCTATATTTTTTAAGCAGTTCAGTTAAAAAAAAAAATGTTCCTGATACATTTTTTTAATTTGGACAGAAATCTTTTTTTCTAAAATTTCGTAATAACAAGTAATTAAAAAAAAATATACACTTGTTATCAGTTTAGTAAGCCAGCAACATTTTGATAAATTTTGGCTATTTTGCTTTCGTTTATTTAATGCTCATTATTTTTCCATAAAAGTCTAGCTCATTAGATAACAAACACCATATAAATCCAGATTTTAAACTTTGCTTAAAAAATATGAAACATCTGCAAAGTTTCAGCTAAATTTTCAACTTTTTATTCAAATTTTTTTCTATACAAAAACAATTCGACATTTTTTTTTTGTATGGAAAAAATGCGTTATGAAGTCAGAAAAAAAATTATTAAAAATCAACGCGATTGTTGAGCAACTAAAGACTTGCACATTGTTACCCTAGAATTTAATGGGCTATTAAACTGCATACTCATACTCTAAAAAATCTGAATAAAAAGTTGAAAATTTAGCTGAAAATTTGCAGATTTTTCATAATTTTTGCACAAAGTTTGAAATCTGGATTTTTATCGCGTTTGTTATATAATGAGCTAGACTTTTATGGAAAAATAAGAAACATTAAATAAACAAAAGAAAGATAGCCAAAATATATCAAAATATTACTGGCTTAATTAGCTGATCACAAGTGTATATATTTCATGATCCAATGATCGGATCTAAACCAGATTAGTATGGTATCACCTCTGAGAATTCTCGAAATCGGTTGGCGTGGTCCAAAATTATCCGGTAACATACATACAAAAAAAAAATATTCCGATGTGTACAAAATAAAGGCATTGACGAAGATTAAAAAAAAATTTTAGGTGATAAACCGCAAAAATTCGACAGAACTTTGAGTTCAGATCTGTTAAATTTCACATAATACTAATAAACGTATTCATAGAAATCCAGAAACTCGCTCAGTTACAACTGGTCAATGTGCAAAATTTGTCGAATTTTCGCAATTTAAAAATAAAATATTTTTTTTTTAAACCACGGCAGCGTCCCCTAAAAATTTTTTAATTTTGAAAATTTCGTGAAGGCTAGTATTTTGCTCGTACAACACCACCATCATACATATGTATATATGCTTTGAATATGTAGTCCGAAATATCTATGCATGTATCGCTAAGTGGCTTCTCAAAAATTATTGTTAATTGTCTTGGTAGCCAAATTTTACTTAGAGTGCTCGAGTAATATTGCCTTTTGAGAGCTTTAATTGATACACTTCAAATTCTAACTAACCATCGAGAATTTCCAACAGGGTTCGCCGCCATTTCCGTTTGCAAAAGTGCTTTACTTTACAGTAAGTGTCAGCTGTAACGATTCATACGCAAAGTAGTAGATCAGCAAATTAGGAAAGGTGTACACAAGAAGCAAGAAAATGACAGAGAAAATGCACAAGTAAAAATCAGCCAAACAAAACACTAAAGGTAACTACTTACCACTACAGCTACACGACTTGACTTTATGCTGCTTGTACTGCTCCTGCTGCTCCTGCTGCTGTTGCCAACATCAACAACTCATAAAATGCGTCCGGCAACCAATTACGCAGTGACGCTGGCAAGTTAGTTGCATAGCATTGAATAGAGCATAAGACGATGGAGGTGCAAGTGTGAGCATGGAAGAATAAAGAGAAATTAGGGAGAGTGCAATGGAAATAAGCACACAGTTTTGCTGAAGTTGCCGGCGTAATCGGCGTAAGTAGTTGGCACTGAAAATTATTTTCTTTTCGTTTTTTTTTTAGTAAAATTGCAGCAAATAAAAGTGCCAGAATGCAAGAATTCAAGAATGCAAAAATGTATGAAACTGCTGCTAAGTGCGCACTTATCCAGTGTTACTTGAATGCAGCGTTAGAGGGTAGCATTAGCGGGATCAGCTATATATATAGTTGGTAAAGTAAGCGAGCGCATTGAAGTGCAATGTAAGTAATTCTTTTTTGATGTGCAGTGCGAAAATGTTTTGAAAATGCTTAGTTCTGTACATTGCTGAGCAATGACACTTGTCATGCAAACTGACACTTGTTGCCACTAGGTTTTGTGAAAGGTGTGCAAATGAAATGACTTAGTTGAATGTAGTTTTTCATGATTAAGGCAATATTAAAAGTCGTAAAGAAATTAGTAGTAGCTGAATGGTTATTTTCTTGCCATTGTAAGCAGAAACTTTTAATGAGACAAGAAATGGGCAAACCTTTGAATATCGCATGTTCAATTTTTATTACAGTAAGAGGTATGTAAGTGTATGCTGCTATTGCGCTTTTATTGCTTTTAAGAATAATTTTGAAATCACTTGTGCAAGTAGTAGCATTATGAGCGATTAATTACAGCACCAGCGCGCTGAAAATCCCCTAAAAAGCTAACTTTAAAGGCATTTATTGATGGCCTAATGGTTTTTGGGAAGTGATATTGAATGGGTGATACAATCTGATACTAAATTTATAATTTTTGACCTCAAAATAAACCTTCGTAGTTTCAAGAAAATTCAATTCAAGTTGCTTAGTTGTTTGCCATACTAGATCCACTTTTTTTTAATTCTGAGATGCCCGGCATTATAAACGGTTACTGCTTAATGGGAAGTCAACGAAGAGAGCGGGGCAGATTTGGAGCTATCGGTAACAAGCAAAGTTCCGCGAATTTGAAACTCTGCTCTGAAGTCTAACCTTTCGATCTTTGGGCTAGGACCGGCTTATCATAAAAAGCGACTAAAACTCCTGTATCTCAGAAAAGTAGAAGGATTATGGGAAAAATACCTATTGAAATAGGCAGCAACCCTGGAATTTTGCGACAAAATTGTATTTTTGTTGGTAATGGCGCAGTAAAAGAATCAAATCTATTCGTACCCATGTTCCCTGGTTCTGGCCCCAATCATCACTGAAGTTTCATTTGTCAACAACAGACGTACAACCTGAAGAGCTGTGGTGAAGCAGTAGATACCAATACACTATTTTCACAGTGTGAAGCTGACCATTCGCTTGCAAGGTGGGTCCGTCTGGAGGAATTACCAAAAATCTTTCAGCCTGTCCGGCATTTATGGGTGAAGCTTTCCGGTACCTTTTGGGAGATTTCAAAGTCAGTAGAAACCTTTAATTGCAATTGTATTTACTTGTTATTGTATCTTAAAAAAACGGCAAGTTTCAAATTCCAAATTATAGACAAGACAAAACATAAAAATTCCGAAGTCCATTTATTTTATCGACCCAATTATTATTTAATTTCCCTTACTGACTTCGAGTTTTTAATAACGTTCGCAAAACACCCAAAGCAATGTAAATATACTTATGTAATTGCCTATCTGTTTCAGCATTTAATTTCCATATCTACGCTCTGTATTTGTATTTGTCTTAAAAACTCATTTTATATGAAATTCGTGCACACACTCACACGCACTTACATACATCTACACGCCGTTGGTCAGCAATACGAGGGAACAGCGTGTTTGCACTACACACATGGTAACCCTTACCGAGTGGTAAGGACACAATTCGTGCTAAATTGCGATAAATGTGAGCAAAATTATAATTTAAAAGTCACTTTGACAGTGTAATCCTTTCTTTCTACACACAAGTTGCCGTTGTAATGGGTGTTAGACGAGCTGTTCGTTAGCCAGTCTGGTTGCAGCAGCAGCTTTCTACAACTTTTTTGGAAAATGTGAGCTGCTTTGAGTTGAGCTGAAATGAAAGTCCAAGTTTGAAATAAGCCGAAGCTGAACAAGTGTGAGAAGAGGTACACACAGAATACATGCATATACTTATAAATGTATGTGTATGTAATTCTGAGCCCCTACGGGCGCATACAAACAAGCCTATGTGGAAATGCACTCAGCACAGACTACATTCAATTTCATACTTAACGCGCTGCTTTGTGTGCATGTATGCATTTTTTCATATGTATGTGCGCTTGACTTGCTCCTGTGCCATTTTCTTAGTGTCGGTACTTGCTTTCACTTACGTGTTGGTGAAAGGACTTGACTTTTATGCGCAAATACTGTCACAGATTGCAGAGATTAGTGAATTAAATTTTGCAAATTTTATGAGTTCAATGCGAGTCCGGATGGAGCATGAGTTATGTGGTGCGATTGGTACGAGGAACTGGACAATTTAGCTAAGAGTTATGCTTAAAATATTTAAATACATATGCACATATCTCTACATCAAGAGCCGTTGACCGCCTATGTTTGCACTTTTGATTGTGGTTGCATGTGTGGCAATAAATGCATATTAGGGTGGTGGCTCAAGTTTAGTTCTTTATATATGAAGTGTAAATCTTCATCCATATATATTTTAATTTAGTAAGTTTTTAGGTCAACGTACTTGAAACGCAGCTGAAAAAATCGAAATAATTATCGGTTGCATTTTATTACAAAACAGAAAAATAAATTTAAGAAATGGCCATGAATTTCCGGTAAGCTAAAGGCTGTACATATTTTATGGTGCAAAAGTTTTGGTAATTTAGAAGCTGGACATAAATTGCTGTTGCCTAAGGAACTGAACATAATTGTTTGTCATATAAGAGATACATTTGGTAACTTAAAAGCTGGACATAAATTTTTCGTCACATAAAACCTGGACATAAGTTGATAGTACGTACAAAATTTTACATAATCATAAAGTTTTGGTTATTGAAAAACTGGATATAAATTTTTGGTCAACTAGAAACCAGATATAAATTTTTGTTCCTTCATATTTACATATTTAAATAAGTATATTGTAATTGAAAAATTTTATATACACAGATTTTTCTTCAATTAAAATTTAACATAAATTTTTCGGTATTCACGGAAAATAATGTCACTAAAAACACATTAGAAAAATAAATTTAAAACATGCTCATGAATTTTTGCTAATTTTAAAGCTTGGTAAAAATTTATTGTGTTTCAGTTTTGGTAAATAAATATATGGGCATAAATTTGTGGTGTTTATGAAACTGGGCATAATTTTTTGGTCACATAAGAGCTACATTTTGGAAATTTAAAACCCTGATATAAATGGAGGCTTCCTCAAAAGATGGACATAATTTTTGGTCAAATGAAAGCTGGACATAACCTGTAAACTTATAAAGCTTGGTTATTGAAAAACTGGACATGAATTTATGAAAAAATGACAAAATATTTACCACTTCCTAAACCCAGCATACATATCTAAATTTTCCGTAATTGGAAACTTTTTATAGATTTATAACAGATATTTTGGCCACTTAAAAGCTTTATATTTTAACCCTTTCAATACCAAGGAAAACATATTTTCCAAAAAACACGCATAAGAAATTTGTGTGTTTTAGTAATATTATTTTTTCTGTTTTTAGATTGGGATCATATTCGTGTACCTATTTTTATTATGAAAATTTTGAGAAAAAATGTTTCTATCAAAATCAGAAAAATTTATCATGAAAAGAATTCTTTTTGAAAATTAAAATTGCCAAAAAAATTTAGCTTTTAAGAAATTTTATTTTGAAATATGAAAAACACATAAATTAGAAAAAAACTATGTTGAACCGAATTAGAAAAAAAATTGCCATAAGAAATAAAAATTTTTTGGTGAAACCAAAAATTCCAGTAAAATTATTTCGTTCGGAAAAATTTAGTTTTGGTAATGAAAACTTAAAGTAATAATATTTAGGATGCAAAATTTTGGAGAAAAGGTGGTTTTTTAAGAAAAATCCTTTAAGGGGAAAATGTAATCTTTAAGATTTTTTTTTGAAAATTTTTATTTAAGAATATATTATTCTTGGACAAAAAATTTTAACTTTGAGGAAAAATGGAAAAACTTAGGAAAAAAAATTGTTGTTTCTAGTAACAAATAATGAGTGCGATTAAAAATTTTTTTAAAATAAAAATTTTGGGAGTTTTTTTTTCAGTTGAAATTAATGAACATTTTTAGAAAGTTTTTTTGCCTTAAATTATTATTATTTTTTGTATCCGAATTTGATTGCTTAGCCCTTGATGAATCTTAATTTATATTTTAAAACATGATTTTATATATGTTTGTCCACTTTTCAAATTATTAAAAATTAACGCAAATTTTTTTATGTGACTAAATATTTATCTGTGTCCACATTTTTCAGGGACCAAAGAAATATCTCCAGTTTTCAAATGGCCTTCAGTTCTCAGCTGTGGTATGACAAAAAATTTATGGCCAGTTTTGATATGACCGAAAATCGATCAAAAATTTATGCTCAGCTCTATTTTTTACCTAAGATTTGTGTATATAAATGTATGTCCACTTCGAAAGAGGCCTAATTTTGACCGATATGAAATAATCAAAAATTAATGTCCACTTTTTAAATTGCGAAAATTGTATTCCCAAAAAAATTGTATCCTATTTTTAAACTAACAGAAATTTATGTTAAATCTTTTCTCTCAAGCAGAGTTACCAACCATTTTGGCGCTTTTGTACAACAAAAAGTTAGGCGCTAATAAATAAAATAGAATTGGTTGCCTGCATCCTTTTACATGAAGAAGTTAACGTACAAGTTCTAGGGTAAATAAATGTAAAACTAAATCTTAATATTTCGGAAGTACCTCAGAGTATAGGTTTTCACCATATATGTAATACTCCTATATTGGCAGTAAGAGCTAGTACTGTCCGAAAACACTACAGTACAGATATATCAATAAACACGTACGAAAGAAAAGGAACACATACGTTTATAAATAAACATGTACATTACACATAGAAGTATTACATATATGGTTTTCACTCTTAAAAAGTTTTAGGTAATAAGCATACTTTGGCAAGTATCCGTTTGCTATCTTTTCTAAGCAAAAAGTTTACTATGAAACAATGCCATGCATAAATTTTACTTCACCACAAGTATTTAAATATCTTTTAGTCAACACAGTTTAAAAGCTAATTTTAGCTTTTAACTGCCCTTTAAAACAGTCACTTGAATATGCAAAGTTGTATGCTATAACGTCTTTCACTTTATACTTTCTACTCATTTAGCCCACCTCTCAACCAAGCAAGTATACATCTTCAATGATTTTTAGGAACTTGTGCCAACCCCTAATTAGCGTATTTGATTTGGCGTAATTTAGGCAACACCCCAGAGGTTTTACGAGTAAGTATGTATGTATGTATGGATGTAAATACGTAGTCACTTTGAGAATTGCGAATGCTAAGTTTGCAAAGTGTATGTACGAGTAAGCTGGATGCGAGAAAATGAAAAAAACACCATGTAAATGCTTTCGGTGTAAAAAATTATGTTTAAGTTAAAAGTTTTTTGAATAAATTTATTTGGATAAGGGTTTAGAAGGCAATTGTTACAAAGTAGGGTAACCAAGTAATATTTGAATGGTCTAAATTAGTTTTTACTTACGGGATGTATATAAATATAATGGGATATAAAGCATCACAAATTATTTTTTGGATAGGGTTGCCAAAAGTTTTTTTAAATAAAAACTAAAAAAGGTATGAAATTTGCTACTATACTAGTCAATATGACAGAATGGGCAACAACAGTGCGGCACATGAAATGATTTAAATATTGTTTTGTGGCATAGGGTTGCCAAATAATTCTAAAAAAATTGCAAAGAAACTGGAGTTTATTTTTAAATTCAATTTCACAATATAAAATAGTTCCGTAAAATATTTTTGAACAGGGTTTGCCAGCAAATATTTAATATTCAATTTCAAATGAATTGAAATACTCGATCATATACATACATCACATGAGTGGCAGCTACGATGGATTAAAATTAAAAAAAAAAAA
>NW_016158744.1:0-6520 GCF_001687245.7 Rhagoletis zephyria
ATTACAAAATACAGAGATGTAAACAAACATGCTGCCCACCTGATTCATCAATGGAAATAACCAACTCTTCTGCAAAAATATCATCTTTGCAACATTTAAGGGACCACACAGCTACGATAATTTTATTGATTAACTCCGTGAATACATCAGGACTAAAAAGCTTGGTTTTATATAGCAAGTGGGGATGTGGCGGCTCATCTGGACAAAGCGAGTACAAACAACAACTTCCAGAAGAGTCTGAGTTGATTTCAGACTCAAATCTGTTCATTGCTTCTTGTGTTCCTTTCAAATTAATTGATGAAGCATCTGGTTCTATTATCTGGCAAAATCCCGCGCCTTCATCAGTAAGGTTTTGTAGACCAATTTCAATAGAGTTTTCAAAGGAAACCTCAATGAAAACAAAGTCTGTTGTGAATAACATACAGTACTAAATTGATGAAGAACTACAAGTCANCTAAAAAGCTTGGTTTTATATAGCAAGTGGGGATGTGGCGGCTCATCTGGACAAAGCGAGTACAAACAACAACTTCCAGAAGAGTCTGAGTTGATTTCAGACTCAAATCTGTTCATTGCTTCTTGTGTTCCTTTCAAATTAATTGATGAAGCATCTGGTTCTATTATCTGGCAAAATCCCGCGCCTTCATCAGTAAGGTTTTGTAGACCAATTTCAATAGAGTTTTCAAAGGAAACCTCAATGAAAACAAAGTCTGTTGTGAATAACATACAGTACTAAATTGATGAAGAACTACAAGTCAAGGTCAAGTATGAACTTTTCCTTACAATGGTCGATGGAAAAGTTACCCAGGTATTAACAGGCATAGCTTCCAGCTCTACGTGTACTATTTGTGGTGCTACTCCGCGCCTAATGAACGATTTAGAGAAAGTCGCGGTCAGACTTGAAAACGAAAGCTGTTTCCGTTATGGATTATCAGCATTAATGCCTGGATTAGATATATGGAGATGGTTTTGCACATATCATATAACCTTTCTTTTAAAAAAGGGTCTACTATGAATGAAGTACACAAAAGGGCAAAAGAAGGAAAGAAAACTGCGGTGCAAAGACTTTTTCGAGAAAAGCTGGGATTAATCATAGATAAGCCATGGCAAGTAAGTGGCAACTCCAATGATGGAAATACAAGAAGATTTTTTTCGAACGCCACTTGTTCTGCTGAAATAACTGGTGCTGATATACAGACTGTATATCATTCTACAAACTTTATCTTCGGGTGTTATGACTGGTGCTGAAAAGTTTGGCGTTTATGCATTGGAAACNAACCCCTTTTTTCTCGAAAACGTGACGTGATGGGAAGTTTTGGACCCCAGATTCGTGTTCAGCACGAAAAATCCGTTCGGAAACACCAGGTCCCGTCTTATTCGCAAAACCCTTGTAGACCAGTGTTATCAGCATTAATGCCTGGATTAGATATATGGAGATGGTTTTGCACATATCATATAACCTTTCTTTTAAAAAATGGTCTACTATGAATGAAGTACATNAGAAAGTCGCGGTCAGACTTGAAAACGAAAGCTGTTTCCGTTATGGATTATCAGCATTAATGCCTGGATTAGATATATGGAGATGGTTTTGCACATATCATATAACCTTTCTTTTAAAAAAGGGTCTACTATGAATGAAGTACACAAAAGGGCAAAAGAAGGAAAGAAAACTGCGGTGCAAAGACTTTTTCGAGAAAAGCTGGGATTAATCATAGATAAGCCATGGCAAGTAAGTGGCAACTCCAATGATGGAAATACAAGAAGATTTTTTTCGAACGCCACTTGTTCTGCTGAAATAACTGGTGCTGATATACAGACTGTATATCATTCTACAAACTTTATCTTCGGGTGTTATGACTGGTGCTGAAAAGTTTGGCGTTTATGCATTGGAAACAGCAAGAATATATGTCAACAAATACAACTGGTATTAAATATATGCCATCCTCGGTGCACAAGCTATTGATCCATGGAGAGAGTGTTATAAAACATTTTGCTGTATTACCAATCGGACAACTTTCAGAAGACGCACAAGAGTCCCGCAACAAAGACTACAAGAAATTTAGGCTACATCATTGTATACATCAGATCCATACATAACAAGCATTCGTAAGCCATACGCAAGAATCACTAAAGAACTTGACGAAGATGCTCTAGGCCTGTTGAAAATAAGTGAATTCATTCCAGATTGTGAAGCGATTGACACCGCAAATAAATGAAGTACTTTGATAAATGTATTTTTAATATGTAAAACATATACTATTTTTAGTCAATAATTTTTAGAAAAAGATAAGCTTTTTTCAAAGCTCAATTTGGTTACTCTTGAACATTTTTTTTTTAAGGTGTTTTAATATACTTTTCTTATGACACCTACTATAATGCAATAGTTCAGTAAAATTTTTTTTTAAATATATATATTTTTTTTAAATAAGGGGTAATCTATCTATAAAATATAAATATATCTGAAATAATATTTTATAAAAACAATCGTTTAATACCAATATTCAAATATCTTCTTTCCATTTAATCAGAAAGTATACTTTTTATGTTTTCCAAGTCCACATATTGGTCTATATCTCGGGAACCAAATGAGTTACAAAAATTAAAAANTTCGTTTACTTGGGAACCAGCATTAACACCGATAATAATGTCAGCATTGAAATCCCACGCAGAATCACTCTTGCCAACAAGTGCTACTTTTGACTGAGTAGGCAATTCAGGAGTAAAGCCCTCTCTCGACGTACAAAATCCACGCTCTATAAGTCACTCANAATAAGGGGTAATCTATCTATAAAATATAAATATATCTGAAATAATATTTTATAAAAACAATCGTTTAATACCAATATTCAAATATCTTCTTTCCATTTAATCAGAAAGTATACTTTTTATGTTTTCCAAGTCCACATATTGGTCTATATCTCGGGAACCAAATGAGTTACAAAAATTAAAAATGCATGGTTACAATTTACATGGTTTACTCTATCTACACTGCAATTTCATGGTCGTAACTTTAAAAACAAAAAAGGTACAGATTTTTAATCAGCAAATGCCTCATATTGCCTGTAGTGCGGAGATCGCAGCCCCCCTTTTTTCCGCCACATTTCGGCCGCAGCGCCATCTATCTAACAACAAAGCCTCTGGAGCTGACAGNGGCCCCCACTGCGATGGAAAGATCAGGTGGAGAAAGACTTGGCTTCACTTGGCTTTTCCAATTGGCGTCAGTTGGCACAGAGGAGAAATGACTGGCGTGCTTTGCTGAACTCGGCCAAAATCGCTTAGGCGGTTACAGCGCCAAAAAAGAAGAAGAAGAAGCCATCCATTGGGTCCATTTTCTGCAAGACCATTGCTTATCATGAAATGAATACGTGTTATGAATTTCAACCTCTTCTCCAACTCCAGCGGCACTCATCGGGTAAATTTTTATCAAAATAATTTTTCATCATACAGGTACATAGCTCACATTTAAAATTTGAACGATAATAAATATAACTTTTGTAAATAACTCTACTCAAGCTCCACTTAGCGAGTTTTCTAGTAGGTTATATTCTATGTATGTAAGGTATGTATATCTAACCTCGGACAATTTGACGGAACTCTATTCAGTGGTTTTTGTTTTTAGTCCGAAAACTGAAAGCAGCTATCATTTTATGCAAATAAGTATGTAGATAGGACAGTCTATAACGAAGCTCTTTGTGCAAACTTTAATAAAATTCTTCAAAATTTTCACATAAATTTTACCTTTTACTAAAAATTAAAAACAAAGTTACAATAATTCAATGGGATTTAGATATCTAGGAGAAAATGGCTCCCAACCGAATGATACTTGCCCGTTTACGTAAATGTATATGAATGCAGCCTTTCCAATAATTACCACTTTTCGCCATAAGTACGGTATTGATAACATATATAGCTGTGTCGAATTTCAGGACGTTAGCGCAAGCGGTTCCAGAGATGAGCTATATGAGAAGTTCAGTTTGTATGGAGGTGCCACGGTCTCATACATACCGAGTAAATTTTTGGTCGGAAAATTTCTTTTCAAGGTGCTGGAATATGTTCCACATATGAACCAAATCAGTGTAGCCGCTAGTTGTTTAGCGAAATACATTGTACAGAGAACTGTATGAAATTGTAAAGCGTGGCGTGTCTGATTTCGTATTTTTTTGGCAGCAACAACAAAAAGTTTTGTTTCTCTTTTAGCGAAAAACCTTCCACACAGAAGTTCCGAAAAAGTGCGATTTGTTATGCTTGAACACACTTAATTGAATGTCAATAAAATTAAGTTTGTGGTTATATCAAGGTGAAATTTTTAGAACAGTCCGTTGCTAACTCTAAATATAATCGACGACGCACTGGAAAAAGTTAATACGTTCAAATACCTAGGACCAATGATCGACGATAAACTAAAACAAAAATGGATTCTATATTTTCAATTAGAGCTCTAGCAATATGTATGTACATCAATAAAAACGTTTAACACCTTAGTTTTTGCTCGATGTGCTTACAAACATACAGACAGACAGACCAAAATTATAAAAATTTAGATTTGGCTTCCAAAATCTTCCAAAAATCGCATACACGGAAGAACCAAAAAGATTGAAAAATCATGATACCTTTTTCTTTCGTCTGTCGATTTTAAAACTGGTTCGGAACTATAGAATTTAGGCCTAGTTCAGAAATATCGAAAAAGGGATGCAGCGAGGGGCAATTGACACTTCCTAGGACATCGCCATGTTAAATTCGCCAGTTGCCTGCATGCAAAAGAGATTTATCGCGAACCAGTACTGGGTCTAAATGTACTATAAGCGCCCCAGTTCAGAACTAGAGATTTTCCCCACAGGGTATATTTGTATGTATGTACATATGTTTGCGTGTATGTACATAGCCTGCAGGGAAACCGCGGACTAGTGAATAAAATGTCTAGTTCCGTACAAGATCTTTATCGCCAAAAACGAACCAGTACGATAGTAACTAGATCCCCACCAGTTCAAAATCTGCGAAATGTGGTACTCTTAAAAAAGTATTTTATTTTACTTTTTTCATTAGAAATCTACATCTAAGGTGACAAATTTAGAACTGGTTCGGAATTATAGAAAAAGGGATGCAGAACGAACTAGATTTTATCTGTCGAATTTAGAACTAGTTCGGAACTATCGAAAAAGGGATGCAAGAGGAGCTTGTTTACTTTACATAAATATGTGTTTGGCGGCTTTTTCGTTCAAATGCACTTTCATTCTGCACTTCGCAAATGGTTTTTCATAGTTTGGTAATACAAAACGAAAATTTGTGTTAACATTTTAACATATTGGGACCGTCTGGAATTTAACCAATAACAGCGAGCACCTTTGCAAAGTCAGCTACAGCCAAAGACACACCGTAACTTACGCGCCTAATCATAGTAGAGTAACGCTACGCGCACACTGCAACCGAATTGTGCTCGGCCGTAACGGCTATATGCGGGCGATATGAATAAACACTTGTGATTATATGATCGCTCTCACACATAAACCGATAACCGAACCGACATCGGCCGTTGACGTCCGTCAGTGACGATAAATTCAAACATGTTTGTTTTTCTCGTCCGATGTCAGATGAAAAGTACCAAAATGGACTGCGAAAATTAACTTATTGGGTGCAAAAATAAAAAAAAATACATATAAAATCACATGTTTATAGTATGCCAGTTAAAATGTATCNAAAATTACATATAAAATCACATGTTTAGAGTATGTCAATTAAAATGTATCAAAATATTTCACTGCTTACAAAATTGTAATGAAAACTAGATTTATGTGTACAAATACGGTCGGCAAATAATCTGGTTAAGTGTGCGCATCATTTCGGACGGTCAAATTGTTCGGCCGAAATTGGTCGGCCTATCGGATGCAATGTGCGCCCAGCGTAAGGCACGGTGCACATTAGAGCGATACGACATACAGTGCGATATGCGATACGATACGCGATACGATATGAATGCGACATCGGCATGCTGAGTACGTGGGAATTGGTAGGAAGCGATGAAAACTCTTCACACTTGCATGACAGTGACACCTCTGCGATATAATATCGCATGCGTATCGCATGTGCGACACGGTTTTCTGAACGAGGTGAGATTAGTATTGCGCGGCATTTTTTCCAATAAGCATGATCGTTTCACAGGCGGAATCATCATGCTCAATTTTTTTTAGTCGAATTAATAAAAAAAAAACATGTTTATAGAACTATACCGAAAAAAACTACTGTAGAACAGACATGACTAGTTTGGCATGGAGAAATATAGCGTCTGTGGTCAAAGACACAGGTAAATGCACAAAAGAATATTTTTCGTGATGGTTTATTTGCCTTTGTTTTCACTTCTTTAAAAAGAAATTTAAAGAGGCTTGTTAACATTTTATTTTTAATATTTTTATTGAGCTTTGTACCATGATTGTTTATTAGGAAAAATTGAAAAAGCAACAAAGTCTAAGCGGTAGAAGTTATAGCACTATTTCGGAGATCACCACATCTCCTCATCAGACTTCTTTTT
>NW_016158744.1:7541-15939 GCF_001687245.7 Rhagoletis zephyria
ATAACAAACACTAAAAAATTATGTATGTATGTAGGTAATTATTTTTGATTATTCGCTATAATTGTATTATATTATTATATTTAATAAGTCTTTAAATTAAATAGAGAAAGTACAAATTTTTGTGCTCTATTACCCAATGCTACAAAAAATAATGAAGTAAAAACTCATGTTATTTTTCAGGTAGGTTTTGCCGAGTGAAGTAAGAATCGAGATACGAATCACACACAATCTTGATTTACACCGTTGACTATTTACCAAGTTTAGACCTTTCGAATTATATATGTATATACATTTTTAGAAAACTTAAGAGATCGGTGTTATTTTCTGGGTTCATTTTTTTCATCTTTTTTCAAATTTGGCAAAGTTTTCACGCACTATTTTATAAAACAACTATACTACTCCTGAATTGATGCAATATTAACATTTCTTATATAGGGATTTTTACTTTAAAAATGGGGGAAATCTGACTAAGTTATTTAACCTTGCATGAGAAAAATAATATTTTTGGCTATACAACTCGAAAGTTTTTGCTTAACCTTTTTTTAATTCAGCTTTCACCGATTTCTCCTTGTAGTGAACACAATGTTCTGAAATAATTTGTCATGAAAATTAGAATACCTCATTTAATTTTTAGCCGACTTGTAACTTTTAACTCGATATTAAACATACTTTTCTCTTAAATTTTTTTTAAGTTCATAAGTGTAAACATAGACCCATCATTCGAAAGGTCTAAACTCGGTTGAGAAGCAACTAATTTAACTCATTAACAAGCTTATAAGGGCACAAAAGTTTGTGTAGCTATCACAAAATAGTATCGCGTGTCGCATCGCATGTCGCATGTCGCATCGCGTATCGCATAGCATATCGTATCGCTCTAATGGGCACCGTGCCTAAGAGTTTCTTCATGCCGAAACGAAAGCATAACAACTCGACTTCTGCACACTTGCCCGCCCTGCACATGTCATCAGTTAATAAATATATTCTACACATTCAACATTTTCGGGCCTTTCTTTCTCAACTAAACACTTTTGAAAATATTTGTGCAGTGAAATATTGCATGGACGCTTATAGTTTAAATAATACACGAATCTTAGCACAAAATCATGAACTTTTAATTATCCCTTTTGAAATGACAAATAATTTTTGTTTCCAACACAAAAAAGTAAACAAAACGGCTAGCGCCTTACAATTTTAGACGCTTCGATTCTTAAAGTTTATATGATTAGGCGAAAACATGATTATGAATTGTAATTTACAGAGCTTCATTGAAATACATGTGTTCGGCATAAAAGCTTCATACTTTAGTATGGATAAACGATTACACTACTATGATTAGGCGATTAATGTGCGGAGTGCCAAAGGTATGTAAACGTACATTTCTTACAATTACTCAAACAAATTTACTTTCAATTTGAANGATTAGGCGATTAATGTGCGGAGTGCCAAAGGTATGTAAACGTACATTTCCTACAATTACTCAAACAAATTTACTTTCAATTTGAAAAAAAACATTTCTTTAAAAATAATTTAAAATTGCACACGGAAGAACCGAAAATATTGAAAAATCATGATACTTTTTTCTCTCGTCTGTCGTTTTTAGAACTGGTTTGGAACTATAGAATTTAGGACTAGTTCGGAACTATCGTAAGAGGGAGGACATCGCCATGTTAAATTCGCCAGTTGTTAGCATGCAACAGAGATTTATCGCGATCCAGTACTAGGTGTAAATGTACTAGAAGCGCAATAGTTCAGAACTAGACATTTTCTCTACAGAGTATGTTTGTGTACATGTATGTGGCAGCACACCTGCAGCGTGCGGTAACCTTTTAAATACTTCAAGCACAAATGCGACCTTGCGTCAGATAAAATACAAAAAATTATAATCTGGCATGACTTTCCGGCGTTCTGTCCTTTTTTCGTCTGGATTTCTTGCTGCTAAGTCGTGCTTGCCTAGACACTAATAAAAATACTTAATATTAATTGATTAAACAAATCCCTAGTTTATTATTAAATCAAAAATAAAGTTTTGTATATCTTCCTACATCCATTTTTTTCTTCGTTTTTTTCTTCGGTGCATATGTTTCTTTATGGAAATACCTTAGCTTACCAATCAGCTAATTAATAAATTAAATCGTATAACCCAACGGTCATAATTGTGTTTCAAAATAGTCACTACGATAATCACTTCACTTTTACTCCTAAATCACTCCGAAACACTTCACTCGAAAATTAGCAAGTGACAGCACTGCTACCAAATATAATTAGAGTGACAACACAGTACAACACTTTGCATTTTCTCGTTTAAGTTCGCAAACATTAGGTTTGTCGTCGAAAATCCAGCAAGAATTATCCAACACTCAAAATATCGGAGTAGGGAAAAATTCGCACTCAAGCAGAGAAACTTGCAAATTTCTCCACGAACGAAAACCTGAGGTAATTTGCCAGCTTCCCTGCCATCTGGTGTCCAGGGTTGCATTTGAAACATAATACAGAAATTTTAAAATTCTTTCAGATGGACAAAAACAAGATGTACATGTATATTTCTTGTTATTCTGACTTTCTTTAACATATGTTCCAATTTCTTTGTCGTACTAACTGTCGGTTTTCCTAAATCGACCCTGATTCCGATTCAGTGTTGCCGTTTTAACCCTTTTGTGGCTAGATTTAGCTACCATATACTTTCTTTGGCCACATAAATTTAAAATTGCCCCTAGCCCTTTTTAGCCCTTTGGAGAATTTATTCATACTGGGCATGAAAATGTTGTATATACTTAATTTTCATTTAAGTAAGTAAGAGATGAATTTTTAAACTATGAAAGACTGATATATATACATATATGTATTGTATCTTCCTTACGTTTTTATACATACATACTGTAAAAGTGTTAGGGCTGTTCACTTATCTATTAACGATTTAACTATAGTTCAAAATGGATAAGTTTACGGCCCTTAATATGCTTAATTTGTTAAATGGCTCATCAAGTCATTTGACCATGTATGTTCTTGTGGTGTGATTGTACCAGCTGCTGGTGCGACTTCAAAAACTATTTGAAAATTGTATGGTTATACCAGCATGTTGATGTCGTGAGTGGGTAAATTATTTAAATTTTCTAAGTAAAAAGTATTTTGGCGGAAATTTCCAGCACTATATGAGTCAGAGCCGTGTTTGTGGAAGAGTAAGTTCCCGATATTGGAGTTGTGAATTAAAAAAAAAACTATGTTTAAGNCTGGTGCGACTTCAAAAACTATTTGAAAATTGTATGGTTGTACCAGCATGTTGATGTCGTGAGTGGTGAAATTATTTAAATTTTCTAAGTAAAGAGTATTTTGGCGGAAATTTCCAGCACTATATGAGTCAGAGCCGTGTTTGTGGAAGAGTAAGTTCCCGATATTGGAGTTGTGAATTAAAAAAAAAACTATGTTTAAGAAAATGGTAGAAAAATTATGAAACTTCGGCTCTAATCATTTCGATCTTTCCTCGATCTCATTTGTAAAGAAATAAATATTGTACCAGCATGCTGGTGAGTTATATGCTTCGAGCCTGATGGTACAATCGCGTGATGGAGCCAGCTAGCTAGTGTCGTATATTTCCCCTTTTATACAAAAAGATTTTTGGTTGGTTAAAATATTTGCTTTTACCAGAGTTCACTGTTTTTCTATACCATTACTTATTGAAAATGTTTGCGTGTATACTTATATATGTATATGTAAGTAAAAAATTGTAGCTACCATTTTTAGCCACAACGACTTTTTTTTAGCTCTTTTTTAGCATTTTTTTTTAAGGAATTTTAATACCACTAAGATTGATTGGCGGCAACACTGTTTCGATTACGTTCCGATAACGAATAAACTTTTTTTCAGCCGAGTACATTTCAAATCTTTAGAATTAACCACATTAAGTAAGTAAAAAAGTATTTACTTATATACATTTTTCATTAGAAAATAGCTCATGTTTATACATTTTTAAATGTACCGAACTCCTTTATTCAAATTATCGTCGACAAAAATGCAACCATGTGCCACAATCATATGTTTTTCGTGATTGCAAATTCTTGCTGGCTAAATTTCTGACAGCAAGAGTTCGCGACTTCTCTCCAAGGGAACTGCCACTTTGCGTTTTTAATTTTTGAGTGATGGATAATTTTTTGGTCTCCACGAACGCTTTTGATCAAAAATCATGATAATTCGTACAAATTCGTACAAATTTTGTACTCGACGAACAGAACTATTGTTAACTTTAACAACTTATCGTTGTAAAAGACTTATGCCTTTTGAATAATTTAGTTAAATCATATATTTCACTGGTATTTTAAAATTGAAAACTGGCGATTTAATGCGTTTTTGACTATGTAATTGCTCATACAATAGAACTATACCCCATATCCATATAAGTTCTCTGTTAATAACTTTAAAATGGTTAACAATATTAAACTTCCGCCATCGGAATTTGATTACGAGGATCGAATTGCGTCAAATGGTACCCCTGCCGTAAATTTTGTACGTAATTGTACGATTTATTCNGCGTTTTTAATTTTTGAGTGATGGATAATTTTTTGGTCTCCACGAACGCTCTTGATCAAAAATCATGATAATTCGTGCAAATTCGTACAAATTTTGTACTCGACGAACAGAACTATTGTTAACTTTTTAATAGCAAAATAAACAACTTATCGTTGTAAAAGACTTATGCCTTTTGAATAATTTAGTTAAATCATATATTTCACTGGTATTTTAAAAGTGAAAACTGGCGATTTAATGCGTTTTTGACTATGTAATTGCTCATACAATAGAACTATACCCCTTTACCAAATAAGTTCTCTGTTAATAACTTTAAAATGGTTAACAATATTAAACTTCCGCCATCGGAATTTGATTACGAGGATCGAATTGCGTCGAATGGTACCCCTGCCGTAAATTTTGTACGTAATTGTACGATTTATTATAGTTTTAACATATTTTTAATTTTTTAGTTATTTAATTTAAATTTTTTTATAAAAATATAAAAATATAGTTGTTGCAGGCACAATAGCAACGTTAGAGTGGCGTACAAGGGGGCGGCTAACGAATGTGGTTCAAAATGGAAACACGGATATATTAGGAACGCACTTTAATGAAAATTGTATATTTATACGGTTTTATACAATCGTTATTTTAAGTCTGATTGGTTGTGGTTTTAATATCTGTAAATGAAATTAATTAAGGTAATATTCACGAGCAGATTGTATGTATGTATATCTTACTTATCCGTGTCCGTTATCGTACGTCTCTCTCAGTTCGGCCAAATCAACGACGTTTACACATGCGAGGCATGGTTGCAATTTAACGTACAAAGATATTTCGTATTTCAAGATTTCTTATAGTAGATTTGTAATAGAGCAACAATTTATTCTTAAAGTTTAAACAGTAACATTCTGCCCCCCGTGGTTCGAGACGGGATCGAGAAAAGCACCAATAATGTCAAGAACTGCTATCTTGGATGCTGGTCGTCGTAGATTTCCGGAAGTCGTCTTCACTAGGACCGATCGGACTTGCCCATCAGCGGCTGGCTGAGCTTCAACTACTATACCTCGTTTCCACTGCCTGCGGCTTTCATTGTCGTCGCACACTTATTGGCTTATTGGCTTCACCCTTTTATGCCATTTGGTTCTGCGAGTCAGAGTTGGAAGATACTCCAACATCCAACGTTTCCAAAACGTTTGCTTTAATTGCTGCGTTATTTGCCACTGCTTCCGTAGACACGCCCTTTCAGGGACGGCAGCAGTTTGCATGAAGTTGGGGCAACCCAAAAGAAAATGATTCGGCGTGAGAGGGTCTGCGTCTGTGCTCTCAATCGATACATGGGTTAACGGATGCGAGTTTATTTATTTATGTATTCATTCAATAGTATTCTAGCTCAATAAAGGTGCTTGCAGACAACATAGAGATAAAATACATCATACATTAAATCTAGCTTCATTTAACAATAGTTTGAAAGCGGGCTTAGACATGGAAAAATCTGTGGCTAAAGAATTTGAGAGAACGTTGAGTTCTTTTAAAGTTCTAAAGATTGGAGCGTTAGAAGCATAGAGAGTACGGACACGTTCAGTATAAAAAATATCAGTATTACGAAGGGTTCTGTTAGGAATATGGAAACAAATGCATTCGAGTAAATATGGTGAATCAATCACACCATTAATTATGTCAGAGACAAAGGTGAGCGAGAGAATTGTTATCCTGCATTGAAGAGATTTCGAATTTATTAGCGCACATCTAGCTCTATATGGCGGAATTGGGTCGTCGAAATTCAATGATCGGAGCGCAAGCGTAAAAACGTTTTTTGAACACGCCCGAGCCTATTAATGTAGCACTCATAATAAGGTCTCCAAATAAAGCAAGCATATTCCAGCTTGAAATGTACAAGCGACGTGAACAAAAGCGTGTTAACGTGTAGGGATCCGTGAAATCTGAGCTAAAACGGCGAATAAAAGCAAGCACTGAGTACGATTTAGCAATGGTGTAATTTAGGTGACTATGAAATAAAAATTTCGAGTCAAAGACTGCACCTAAGTCAGATATCTGATTACGAGTGGATAGTCGAGTACCATCAATATAGTATGATGTAGGGGTTATACAATGAAATTTGGAGAATGATAGGTGGAAACATTTGCTTATATTTAGCTGTAAGCCGTTGGTACGACACCAAGCTGACACATTATCCAAGTCAAACTGAGTCTTGACGGAATAAGAGGAGTTTACAATGGTGANGTAAGCCGTTGGTACGACACCAAGCTGAGACATTATCCAAGTCAAACTGAGTCTTGACGGAATAAGAGGAGTTTACAATGGTGGAGAAGATCTTCAAATCATCAGCATATAAAATAAATTTGGAGTGCATAAAACACGACGATATGTCATTGATAAAAATGACAAAAAGCAAAGGGCCTAAAATGCTACCTTGTGGAACTCCAGAAGAAGCAATGAATGAGTTGGATAGCGCGTTGTCAACAACGGCTACACATTTGCGATGATGCAGGTAGGATTTTAACCAACATAAGAATGTAGAGTGAAAACTTAAACTTGCTAATTTGGAAATCAAAAGTGAATGATCTACTCTATCGAAGGCTTTTGTAAACTTGAAGACGATTGTTAAAAGCCGACATGCAGTACTCAAAAAAAGTTGCTAAGTAACCCTGCAGAGAAAGCTACCAGTTGTGAACCAGAATGCTACCGGTTTGCATTTCAGCCCAACTAGTTCACGTTGTATCCTTTTTCAATGTTAGCGACTGGTATTTTTAACATGGCGATGTCATAGGAGATGCCAATTGTCCGCTCCTGCATCAGCACGCTACCAGTAGAAATACTAGTAGCATCATACCAGTTGACGGGATAGACTGCCTATTCTTCCACCGTGAAAAGCCTAAGTATGTCATTTGTTCGCGGCGCTGCAACAGTGGCAATGGTCGACAGAGTAAAGCTTTTGCACGCCAAATCAAGAGATCTGAGTTCGAATCTCAGTGAGCGAATTTTTTAATTTTTTTTTATTATTTTTTTTCATTTATGTCTCTTGTGTAATTTTTATTATTTATTGTTTTAAAAAGAAAAATTATTTCTTTTCATTTTTTATGGTATTTGAGTATTTAGGTTTTTCCAACTCAAATTTAATTTATGTACAACTTTTATTTTATATTTAAATTGAAATAATTATTTAAATTAATTCACTTACTTTACTTTAACAACCTCCACGCGCACTCGAACCTTAGATCTCAGAACCAGAATCGACAGTCCTCACTCGACGCCACAGCCAACATTTACGATGAAAGCAATTAACCGCGTTTTAGTTTTGGTTGTGCTTATTCAAAGACAGATGTCGCTGATCGCATAAGTGNGAAATCGCCGAATTGGTAGGCCGTCGCTTGAGCACATACTAGTTAATGAACTAGTATTTATACTGGCTGGTTTGGCATTTCACTGCGGAGAACTGGTATAATTATAGTCCATAACGAACTGGTATGACTTTTATCCTTAAATAATAGCTCATGAACTGGAATTTGTGCATACTGGTTCAGCTTTTCACTACAGGGTAGTTACAGTGGATCTGCCGGACATAAAGCCGTGCTGGTTATTGGAGATGAAATGCTTGACTGTAAAATATAACCTCTGCTTTACTATATATTCAAATAGCTTTGATACGGTTGATAAATTGGCAATGGGCCAGTAGTTGGCAACATCGATTTTGTTACCACTTTTGAAAAGAGGGCTGATGAAGGTTTCCTTCCAGGCATCGATAAACTCGCCACACTCAAGTGATGTATTGAAAATTATTAAAAGTGGAACTGCAAAAGCCAAAAAGTTTTTAATAAGTAAAGACGACAGGCCGTCAACATAAGTCTGCGATGATGCTTTGATGTTCACAATGCCT
>NW_016158744.1:17383-36694 GCF_001687245.7 Rhagoletis zephyria
TTATGTAAAATTAAGAAGAATTTAATTAACAATCCTAAATCATTTTATGGTTTCGTAAATTCAAAGCGTAAGGTACATGGTTTTCCGTCCACTATGCATTATCGCAACACTGTATCTAGCGACAATTCATTGCCAACATGTTTGCTCAGTTCTTTAGGTTCAATTATTCTGTAGACTTTCCTATAAGTCTCCACTTACGTACGAGCTTTGTCCAATCAACTCTGCTTATCTTCCGATGAAGTTTTATACTATTTAAAAACCTTAAAAGCATCATTTAGGCCTGGACGTGATCATATTCCGACCTGTTTTCTTAAAAACTGCGCTGAGAACATCTGCGAACCTTTAACAACTCTATTCAGTTTGTCACTTTAACATGGCGTTTTTCCGTCAGCCTGGAAGGAGTCTTTCATAATACCACTTCACAAAAACAGCATCAGGTTTTCTATAGAAAACTATCGAGGCATAGCGAAACTCTCCGCTATCCCCAAATTATTCGAAGCAATTATTGTTAACCAGCTGACATATTCTATATCTTCTTCAATTACACAATCTCAACACGGGTTTTCTAAAGGAAAATCTACTATGACTAATTTATTGGAGTTTACAACTCATGTCTCAAACGGTTTTAGAGAAAATGCTCATACCGACGTAATTTACACCGATTTCAGTAAAGCTTTTGACAAAGTATGTCACTCGTTACTCATCCGTAAACTCGACCTAATCGGCTTTCAGCCCAGTCTTCTTCAATGGATCTCATCTTACCTCTCTGATAGAACACAAAGAGTTATTGTTAATAATTGTTCTTCCAACATCATTAAAGTTTCTTCAGGAGTTCTTCAGGGAAGCCACCTTGGTCCGATTCTGTTCCTGATATTCATTAATGATATTTCTTCTATAATAAAACATTCAAAAATTTTAATGTATGCCGATGATGTGAAACTTTTTAAAACATTGTCCTCTATCGAAGAAAGGTCTTTGTTACAAGCGGATCTGAACAACGTGGTTAGTTGGTGTAATACAAACTATATGCCACTAAACCTTCAAAAATGTAAAGTTATGTGTTTCTCTCGGAGGGCTGTTCAACCAGCTGTTTATTCAATATCAAATTATAATCTGGAGCAGGTATCCAATTTTGTCGATCTTGGTATCACAATGGATTCCAAACTCAATTTCAACCATCATATTAATGTTACAGTCAATAAAGCCAAAGGCGTTTTTGCATTTGTAAGGCGATGGTCAAAAGAGTTCAAAGATCCTTATGTTACAAAAGCTCTTTTTACCAGTTTAGTTAGACCTATACTAGAATACGGATCTATTGTTTAGAATCCCCGCTACCAAGTTCATTCAGAAAGGATTGAATCAATTCAAAAACAATTCTTGCTTTTTGCATTGCGTAATTTTAACTGGGATTCAGATTACAATCTCCCCCCTTACACATGTTGCCTAAAGCTCATAACTTTGCCTACACTCGCAAGTCGTAGAGAAATGCTGGGTATAATATTTATCGTAAAATTAATGACAGGCTTGATTAATAGCCCGGCCCTCCTGGCTGAGGTAAATTTTAATGTTCCTTCTCGAGTGTCAAGACACTTTCGACCTCTATTTTTAAAGCCATGCAAAACTAATTTTGAACTAAACGAATCATTCCGTGGTTTATGTCAAGATTTTAACTGTCATTCCAGCACGTTTGACGTATCGGACTCGATTTTTACTATAAAGAAAACTATTATTTCCACTCTCAATAATTGAAATACTATCTTTAGCATATCCAATCAGCTGATGAATTTGATTCTGTAGCTGAATAGTTTTAGATCTCGACACTTAACAAACTCCTGTTTCCACTACTCGGCGCCCCTCGTGTCGGTTGGGCGGGAATGGAGGGTAAAAAGCCGTTGGGATTAATTTGTTAATTAATAATTAATAAGTGAAGGCGTTGTCGCAGTAGAGCAATTACATAAGTTAGGAGAAGCAGCTTGCTGGGTACATGACGAAAGAGACGTTGATGGCCAAAGCACTGACACAGAAGCAGATGACAAAGCAATAGTTAAATTGACTGACCAGATAGACGACATTCTTCACAATGAACGACGATGCACCCACCAGGATTGTGGGCAGCTGCTGCAGCTCGCCAGACATAAAAATAGTCAGCGCTGCTCTGATAAACAGCATATCATGGCGACTTATGCTGGCTTTGGCATCAGACCATCTGCCCATAGTCATCTCGATCGATAAACCAACCGACTTTGCTTCCGCGGAGCACCAAACATATATCAACTTTTCTAAAGCTGATTGGAAAGGCTTCGCGGAATTTACTGAAAACACCTTCCCTGCTCTCCCCACACCAACCGACGTACAGAGGGGTATTTGGCCGATTTAGGCGGCCAAAAGTCTAATTTTCCAAACGCACTTTTTTCTTTTTTAACTGAATGTAGGGTGAAGACAATATAATTCTTGACTATATTCCATTATTTTTTAATCCCTCTTCGCTTTAATTTGCTCGCACCGCGCTGTCAAAGTGCCGTGTTGATAATCGTTTATTTGGTTTTAGATGCCTTTAATACAAGCCGAAGTTGTAAAAATCTGCTTTAAATCACGTGTTAATTATTTAAATTATATTAAATTAGATAATTGTAAAGCAGAGAAATTCCATATGATCCAAATAATTTAATATACATATAATATGAACTGGTACCGACAGAGCTACAACGAAAAATATCGTCCTTTAGCAAATTTTAATGGGTTAGAGAAATGATCTACAGTCATAAAGTTATGTAACACCACTCAACGGCACTGAGATTCTTGCTTGGGTCTTATGCTTGACAGTTCAAAACAAACAAAAAAAACTGCTGAAATGGTGCGTTTGCTGTGCACTGACCATTGGAAATATTTAATACTGCCGAAAAATATACCGAAAATACTGCTGCAGTACTGTACCTGCTTTCTTTACATGTCAGGAGAGTCAAGACGCCCGAGAACGTTAAGAGGGGAGGCTGGGACGGTGGGGGAAGAGGGGTTCAATATAAAAATTTGGAGAGTTGCAGGGAGAAAATAGTTGTCAGTACATTTAGAAAAAAATTCTCTACTTAAGGGTAAGTTCTAGTACAAATTTGCAAATAAGTTTTTAAGGCAGTAAAATCGTACGATTTTTTCTCAAACTACATATATGTATGTATCTCATTCCTTTAAAAAATAAATTCTTGTAAATATGTATGTATATATATCCAAAGGTTTCTAGGAAACGACTCTAACGATTTTGATGGAATTTTGGATTCAGATAATGTTTTTAATTTTAAGGGTATCTGGAGACATTTGCAAAAAAGTTGCACGTATTCGAAATTATNATTCATTCTGAGCATTTATGTATACATTTGTCTATATCTATCTCGATTCGTTTTGGCTGTTACATACAACCGTTATGTGAACAAAATTAATATACCCTTGTGCACAAGTGCGCTCGGGTATAATAAGCCCTTTCAAAGCCGTTTTGGATGATACCCTTAGCGTAGTAGTTAATTGAAATTAATTGAATTACATTTTTTGACAGGTGGCAAACCATCTCATGTTCCATATCCATATTGTTACAATTAATTTAACCTATCATATACATTGAATTTAATTTTTAAGCAAGTGGCAGCCCTGTTAAAAATAGTTTCTAACTATAACCTTATTAACCTTTTCGGTCTGACTCCAATATTTTTATACATATTTCAGTTACCTAATTCCCTTGAATTAAAGTTGAATTTTATTTTTAAACAGATGGTAATCCTCCCACATGTTGTTTAGAAATAAAACCTTTTCAAAAACATCTCGATTAATATCCATATTGTAGTATTCATTTAACATAATTGCATTTGATTTTTTAGCAGGTGGCAACCCTTTTCATGTTCTAACCTAGATATTAACCTTCTCCGCGGCGATATGAATACGTAGGTATCAATGTTTCCACAATCGGACCTCGATACCATGGAGTCTATCGATGTCAAACTTAAAGCAACTTTATTTTCGTTGGTTTGGTCGAATACTTGGACATCCTCCCACTCTATTTTCTTGATTTAATACATTTACAGTTTTAAGTATTGTAACACGTAGTTTCTAAACATTCTGAGTAAAAATTTTCATAAAAATAATTTTGGCCGCCTAAATCGATCAAATAATCCTATGTGCGATGTCCACCTTGGTGAACGTAAGTTCCGCAGGGCTGTCACCGCTGCTGCAGCTCGCTTCGTACCGGCAGGATGTATCACCGACCCACGTCCAAATTTCCCTGCCTAAGCGGCTCTTCTAGCCGATGAGCGTGATAGCCTGCGTTAGGCCGATCCCGGAGATCCCCGTATCAGGGAGCTCAACGCGGAGATTCGGCAACTAGTAAACGTACATAAGCGGAAGAAGTGGCAAGAGCATCTGAAGACCTGCAACTTCACCTCTGGTGTGAGTAAGCTTTGGTCAACTGTGAGGTCACTGTCCAATCCGACGAAGCACGACGACAGAGTCGAAATTTCCTTCGGCGACCATGCTTCGTCGGAACCGGAGCGATGCGGGAGCTATTTTAGCTGGCACTTCATACTGCATCCTCCGGTGGACAAAACCAAGCGTCGAGTGACCAGAAGGCTGCACAAACTGCCAACAACCTGTGCCCCTTGCTTTCACTTGCGGTAAAGTTCAGGTGGCCATCGGGAAGGGAAAGCCTCCAAAGCCATGGGTCCCGACGGAATATGCATGCTGATGCTGAAAAATTTGGGTCCATGGCCACTCTCATCATCCCAGACATCTGGAAACCTGCTGTTCTGGACGGGGTGAAATGAATGAAATAAATTCCGCGGCAAACGAGGGTCGAGGAGGTGCCGAATCCCTAAAGTCCTTCAAGGTTGAATCAAACCGCAAAAACTTCGCTCAAAATGAAATGAAACACTTCACACTTTTCACAATTATATGTATATATATATGAGTGCCTAACGGCCACTTTATTATATATATATGTGCATATGAAAAAATGCTGTAATAAAAATTTATAAAAATAGATTGATGATGAGAGGACCTTACTTGTTGATTGCTCGGAGTTCTCTTCCAAAGTGGAAAAAAAGGAAATCGAAGGAAAAGAAACTCGAGTACCGAGTAACTGTTCCCGCTTGGATCACAGCGACATCTACAAGTGAAATTCTCTAATCAGTAAATATATTTAAGGTGAAGGGGGCTAGCGTAAACATGCCGCCCGCCTTGCATTGTCGCTGCAATAAACTTAACTAGAGTATTAACAATTCATGTAACTATTTACAATTCATTTTACTATTTCATTTTCATTAACAATTTTTAAATTCATTATTGACTTAACTACTCTTCTTTTCATTCAATATATGGTGCCCCAGAAATCATCCACCCGAACTTTGTGTTCTGCGCCGTTGGTCGAGTGGGGGTGGCTGGCATGAGCCCCGGACGCAGAATCATCGCATATACCTCCGCTCCTAACACCAGCGATACCTGGACCGGTAGAACGACGGGTCGGCGAGCCGAAAATTGTGAAATTCGCTTGTGATCCTGGCGTCCAGCGTGCGACNTACCTCCGCTCCTAACACCAGCGATACCTGGACCGGTAGAACGACGGGTCAGCGAGCCGAAAATTGTGAAATTCGCTGGTGATCCTGGCGTCCAGCGTGCGACCGGGGGTTACCCGAGAGAGGCCTGGTTGTACGTCGGCGTACGAAGCGTGAGTCTGCACATGTCTGCATAGACACCTGGCCAAACTCGAAGTTGGCGGGCCAGCTGAAGCGATATTGTCGACCTGGGCTGCGCTGAGTCGACGATGGCGCGCACTTCTTGCGTCCTCCCTCGGGAACTGATCTTCACCGCTACTGTGGGTTTGAGGACAGAGAGCCCAGGAGCGCTAAGGGCCGTGCCCGTAATCCGCTCTCGGTNGGGGGTTACCCGAGAGAGGCCTGGTTGTACGTCGGCGCAGACCTCCAGTCCCTCGTGCCATCCTCGAAGCGTGAGTCTGCACATGTCTGCATAGACACCTGGCCAAACTCGAAGTTGGCGGGCCAGCTGAAGCGATATTGTCGACCTGGGCTGCGCTGAGTCGACGATGGCGCGCACTACTTGCGTCCTCCCTCGGGAACTGATCTTCACCGCTACTGTGGGTTTGAGGACAGAGAGCCCAGGAGCGCTAAGGGCCGTGCCCGTAATCCGCTCTCGGTCGTCTCTCACACCACGGCGGTGGGGTTGTTGCTGGGGTCGCCGGTGGCGTCGGTGTTGACGTCGGTGTGCGCCTCGGCGCTTCGCCCTCGTTGCTGGGGCTCGCTGCACTACCGACCTGACACCCGACAGAGCAGGTCTGAATACCGGCGGTGCGCTAAGCTCGGGACCATCATCCGATGCTGGTTGGAGATCTTCTTCATCGGCGTCGATTTCCAGCACCTCGCCTTCGTCGCTCGTTTCGGCTAATGGCCGGATGTTGTACGGACGGAACGGTCGCCTCTATCTTGGTTCGGGCTCTTCCAGTACGGGCGGCAAGTCTTCCTCGCCCCGGGGTGTCTCGCCCAAGTGGAGGAGACTATGGGGCCGGTCTCGGCAGTGCTCGCATTTCCGAGGGGACGCACAATTCTTCGCCGTGTGATGCGGCGACAGGCAGTTGGCGCAGTGGCGGTGGACGAGGACAGCACGCAGTCTCTCGGCCGGCTCCATCCTGCGCATCTTGCGGCAAAAAGCCAGGCGGTGGTTGCTGCGGCACACTGGGCAGCGATATTGGCCCTTGTGAGTTTGGTTGTTGCAGTTGCTGCTGCTGGAGCGTTGACAAACTTGGAGTTGCAGTTGCTGCTGCTGGAGCACTGGCAAATTTATGGTTGTAGTTGCTGCTGCTTTGGCTTTTGCAACTGCCTCAACACTTGTTAGCTGATTCGTTTCTACAAATAATCCCAATTAATATTACAAATCTATTTACTACTTCAGATACTTAGTATGCAGCCGCTCGTTCAAAATTTGTTTTGCTGGTGGTACTCCAGTCGATGGGGCCACTTGACGCCCTTTGCTCCACTCCAGCTCCAAATGGTTGGAAAACCAGTCCAGCGAGATTTATGGCAACTTACCGGTGTTTTTAAGGTTTTTTTTGACACTGTTTTGCTTGTATTTACCCACAAGCACAAGGAAAAAATGCGGTTTAGCAACGTTTGCTAATTAGTGGGGTTGTACGTATTTTACACGTAAAATGAAATAATTTTCGGCAAGAATCGTATTACTTGCGTATTTTCCCAAAAGAAATCACAAAAAACACGCGTTTTCGCAAAGAGCTCGATTAAAATTTGTTTTGGTTATTTTTATTTTTTTCTTTGGGTGCGTTCGGGAATGTCAAACTAGTGGGGGTCTTCACCAATGAATGTAGTAAAAAACCAAAGTTGGTGGCGGCTTTCACCAATGAATGCCATATAAAAAACTTTAAGATATGTTTAATTGCACACGATTCGACGTGTAAAAGAAAATAAAAAACGTGTTAACGGGGGGCGCGATAACAATTCTCCTTTATGAAGACAACTTGGCAGTTTATCAAAAAATGTTTATATTTGAAAATTGTTCGAATTCTTCGCTTTTATTTTATTTTTAGACAAATGTGGGTCAACCACGAAAAACTTCGAGCCGATCCGGCTCAAAGGACCATGTTCGGGACGGGGTGAAATGGGGGCCGGGAATTCCTCTTGAATTCCGCGGCAAACGAGGGTCGAGGAGGTGCCGAATCCCTAAAGTCCTTCAAGGTTGAATCAAACCGCAAAAAATTCGCTCAAAATGAAATGAAACCCTACACACTTTTCACAATTGTATGTATATATATATGAGTGCCTAACGGCCACTTTATTATATATATATGTGTATATAAAAAAAATTCTGTAATAAAAATTTATAAAAATAGATTGATATNTAAAAAAAATGCTGTAATAAAAATTTATAAAAATAGATTGATGATGAGAGGACCTTACTTGTTGATTGCTCGGAGTTCTATTCCAAAGTGGCAGAGTGTTGGGTGATCGCAGAAGGCGAAACCCAACATCCGAGGCGAGTAACAGGACTCGAGAAAAAGGAACTTGAGTAACGAGTAACTGTTCCCGCTTAGATCACAGCGACATCTACAAGTGAAATTCTCTAATCAATAAATATACTTAAGGTGAAGGGGGCTAGCGTAAACACCTACAAACATAGGAGATTCTTATCGGCTGATAACACTACTCTCCCGGGTAGTGACAACACTCGAGGCCTTGCTGCTCCCATATTTCACAAACCACTTGACCCCAGCGAAACATCAACATGGTTTCCGTAAAGTGCACCGTACAACAACAGCTCTTAACGCCATAAACACTCAGATAACTCGTGGCCTTAACCGTAAACGTCCCTGTAAGAGAACGATTCTAGTAGCGTTGGACCTGTCAAAGGCTTTTGACACTGTCCGCCATTCCACGCTACTAGAAGATATAGAGGCTTCCTCTCTCCAACAGAGGCTCAAACGGTGGTCGGCAAATTATCTGAGTGGTCGACACTCGTTGGTAATGTTTAGAGACAAATCGAGCAAACTTAGAAAAATAAATCAGGGGGTTCCACAGGGTGGTGTCCTTTCCCCACTACTGTTTAACTTTTACATTTCAAAGCTCCCTCAACCACCAGAGGGAGTCTCGATTGTCTCTTACGCCGACGATTGCTCGATCATGGCGACTGGTAATGGAATTGATGACCTGAGTTCGAAAGTAAACGGATATCTCTCTGAACTTTCTCGCTTCTTCACTGCAAAGTGTCTAGCCCTCTCCCCTATGAAATCCTCTGCGACCCTGTTCACAACCTGGATGATGGAGGTTAGACTACCGCTAGGAATTCACGTCGATGACAAACCAATTCCGACGGTGAATAATCCTAAAATACTCGGAGTAAAATTCGACAGCCTTCTCTCCTTCTCTGCGCACGAAACCGCTATTGTCAATAAAGTACAGAGCCGCAACAAGGTCCTCAAGTCGCTAGCCGGCAGTACTTGGGGCAAAGACAAAGAAAAGTTTCTGGCAACATACAAGGCAATAGGCCGGCCGATTTTAAACTACGCAGCACCAGTGTGGTCGCCGGGGACTAGTAGAACGCAGCGGACGAAGCTAAAGACGGTACAAAACACAGCACTTAGGACAGCGACCGGATGCCTCCTGATGTCACCAGAACACCACCTCCACGATGAGACGAAAATGTTCCCAATTAGGGAGCACAACACGATGCTCTGCAAGCAGTTTCTGGTTGTGAGCCACAGATGTGGCCACCCAAATAGACAGCTGCTTGTAGAGGAGCCCTCGCCGAGGCACGTCAGGAGGCATCTATATGAACTGCCGGACGAAGTCCAGACGTTCTCCGTCCGAACTCGACGACAACGACTGAGATATCAGCCGATCTGGGCGGGGTTGTTGTAGCCGCTACAACAACAACAACAACAAAGCAATAGTTGAATTAATGAGAGCAGCGCTATATGTAGGTGCTGATCGCATAACATCGTGAGAAGAAGCAGCAGCCGACAGCTGAACCATGGATGTATTAGAGAGAGCAGTACTGCTGGTGACAGTTGATTGTGAAGCGTCGCAGACAGGAACGAATGGAGAGGCAGCAGACGACGAAAAATTTTGTTGAGCAGGGCAAGTGCTCCAGCAGCAGCGATGTCAGTTACACTAATACCTTTTGATGATTTGTTAACACAGCTAAGCTTATCAAAAGCAGTTGTCATACAGGAGCGTAGGTCGTTCAACTCAAACTTAAGAGAAGCAATCACAGAATCCCGCGCATGCAGCGTGCGCTGCATAGAAATAAGACCAGAGTGTATGTTATCTATTTTGTGTGCAAAGTTGGAATCTTTCGAAATTTGAAGAGACGGAGCAGATTTTTCAGTCGATTTTTGTATTTGGCAAGCATTTGCATTTTTGTTGCACTAAGAAACAAAATTGTTGGGAGAATTAAAAGATTCGCCCGTGCAAGCCACAACGACACTATCATTTAAAACCGTGAGTGGAGGCGGCGTACAAAGGGATTTGCGGCGATCAACAGCGCATTCTTTGCAGTGGAATGGCTGGTCTGTGTTACAAAAAAACTCATCGTCGGCTGGTAGAATATTAACACAGGAGAGATGAAAAAATTCATTGCAATTAGCACATTGAATTTTATGCTGCTGCGATCTCTCGACTTTTTGCCCACATAGACATGACATTTTTTTAATTAGAACACTAAGTTTACTAAGTTCTCTGCCTCTATTAATAAACTCTGTAACGTCTCGATCTGTGGGGCGCGTTCCTTTAAAGTGAACGACAGAACTTTCTTGACGGCACGTACCAACCTTTTCCATATGCCACCTGTAGAGGGATTTGCTGGAGTATTGAAAATCCAATCAAAGCCTCGATGATTACATTCGGTTGCTATGTCTTGCTCAACATTCAGCCATTCCTCTTTGCTGGCACCGTCAAAGTTCGTGCCTCTATCACTTCTGATTCGAACCGGTACACCTGTTCGATTAATAAAATTTTTAAGAACAATAATGGTAGAGCCTGCCGAGAGACCTCTAAACAACTCCAGGTGGATTGCCCTTGTTGTTAGGCAAGTAAAGATCGCGACCCATCGTTTCTCTTGACGGCGCCCTATTGCTACGAAAACAGGTCCAAAGTAGTCGACGCCTGTGTAGGAAAACGGCCGCATGAAAGGAGTCAACCTGCCAACCGGTAATTGCCCCATTAATGGCGTTTTTGGAATGGCTGAAATGTTCTTACAAAATTGACAGTATACTTTGACCGACCTCAGTAGACGGCGTACACTCGGGATCCAAAATATTTATTTACAAAAAAATATCTCCAAGTAGACTCTGGACTCCACTACATTTTGGTACTTTCACAAACAAACAAACACCAACAAAACAAAATAGAACGGAACACACTTATCCAACAAATAGGTCTTTAGCGTGGTATACGCCGATCTTTCTCCCAGTAGTGTCACCTATTTCGTACATTGAGTTGCCGATAACTCCCAAAACTACGCATTTAACTTGTTTGGGCGCGAGTTTGGCACTATAATTATCTATTTGTGAACTCTGTTTGAAACTCCGGCGATACACCACTTGTCCAATTTGAAACCTCACTTCCCTGCTCTTTGTGTTGTAAACTTTTGAGCTCCTGTCATGCGCAATCTTCAATTCCTTGAGGATTTTTTCTCTGATTAGCTGCATTTTGTCGGAACCAGTACGTTCGTCACACGCAGTGTCTTTTATTGATTCTAGGTTGCGGACTATGGCGTATGATGCGCTATGTTGCACCATCGGCAGCCCGAATACGGCATAGTAGGGCGATTGTCCAATCGCGGTGTGGACTACACTGCGTAGCATGAACGCGGCATCACACTTGTACCTGTGCCAGTTTTTCTGGTTGCCTTGGATATACGAACGCACTATCTGGAGTACTGAAGGGTTAACCTGTTCGACTGCATTGCCTTGTGGCGAGTAGAACGCAGTCTTTACATGTTTAACTCCGTATTTATCTAAAAACGAGGTGAATAACTCGAAACAAATTGTCTGCCATGTCAGAGTGACGAACTCTGGTATGCCGAAAACATGGAAAACGTCCTTTTCTAGATATTTTACAACTTCTGCTGCTGTCGCTTTCCGCATTGGTTTAAGGAACACAAATTTAGAGAAATGATCGAGACAGACGAACACATAACAATTACCTCACTAGAACGCGGATAAGGACCATAAAATCTATATATAAACGTTGGAACGGTCTTTCGGTGACTGTGCCTGCCCATCAATGCTGTTGAACGAGGTTTGGACCTTGCAGCCCTTACAGGTCTCGCAGTCTTTACAGAAATTCTGCACATCGGCCACCATACCAGGCCAGTAGTATTTCTCTCGGATCCGTGCCAACGTTTTATGGATTCCTATATGTCCGGCCGACAGTGAGCAATGAGACGACTCTACTAACCGTCGCCGCAGCTCCGACGGTACCCAAAGCTTCCACGTTTGGTCCTCATTCTGTCCAGTCCCCCTGTTAAACTGTGTTCTCTTGTAGACATATCCATCCGAAACACACACATCCGATAGTTTGTCTAGGTTTTCAGCCACCGTCTTCTTAAGTTGTGCATATTCTTCCGCCGTGAAATAAGATGAGTCCAAACAAACGTCCAAAACTCTGTCGTTCAGCTTGATTTCATCCATGTCGACTCTCGAAAGAGCATTTGGCACGACATTCTGTGCCCCTTTACGGTGTTGCATATCGAAGTTGAAAGCTTGCAGTTTCAGACTCTATCTGGCTAGCCGTCCCGACAAGTCTTTCTGATACATCAGCCATTTTAGGCTGGCATGGTCGGTGGTTATAGTGAACGGCAGTCCTTCGATGTACGGTCTAAATTGCTTAACACTTAAGACTGCGGCATAGCATTCCAACTCCGTTATACTGCAGTTTTTCTGCCCTTTGTTCAACTTCGCCGACATGAATGCAATCGGTCTTTCGTTCTTGTCATCGTCTAATTGGAACAAAACTCCACCTACACCTCTGAAACTCTACCTTGGCTTCGTCAGTCGTAGTGAATTTTTTTATCCGGTCCTTGGTGAGACAGTTGTGTAATGGTGCAGCTATAGTTGCGTATTCGTGAATAAAACGTCGCTACCACCCTGTCATCCCTAGGAACCGCCGAAGCTGTTTCGGACTTCGAGGCTCAGGGAAATCCCTCACTGCTGCTACTTTGTTGGCATCGGTTCGTATACAACCGTCTCCTACCACGTACCCGCGGTTCCTTACTTCCCGATAACAAAACTTAGTTTTCTCAATATTGATTGTGAGCTTGGCTTCACGTAAACACCTAGCGACCTTTTCCAACAAACATAAATGAGACGAAAAACTTTCGGAACAAACTAAAAAATGGTCTAATCACACAAACACACACTCACGTAAAGCAGCCGGTATCACTTTATCCATTAATCTACACATACGCTGAGCCGAGTTACACAACCCAAAAGACATAACCGTGAAATGATACAGGGGCCTGCCAGGAACTGTGAAGGCTGTCTTTTCCCTAGACTTCTTCTCTAATAGAATCTGCCAAAACGCATCCTTTAAGTCTATAGCCGATATATAGCGCGTGTTCTGTAGTCGGCTGAGGATTCCTTCCACGTGCGGTAGTGGATATGCGTCCTTAATTGTCCTTTCGTTTACTTTCCTAGCATCTAAACATAATCTATTCTTAGTGCCTTTTATTACCACAGAGACGGGGGAACTCCAACTACTGTTGCTTTCTTCTATGACCCCCATGCTCAACATTCTATCTAGCTCCTGATACACTAGCTTTTGGATCGGTGGTGATATAGAGGAGTGCCGCTGTTTGACCGGAAGATTTTCATTCGTCACTTCGATGACGTGCTCTTCTTGATCTGTTTTTCCAAGCCCTAGTACGGCGAACGATGGGAACTGCGCTTTTATCTTTTCCAATGCTACGCTCTCCTCATGCGTTAAGTCATGCTGCACCGCGTCAAATGACAAGTCACCCTCGGCGGGTGCGAGCTCTGCAAAGACCGCGATCTTTGCTTTAGCACCCCTACTGACAACATCCAAATCGAAAGCTCTCAAAAAGTCGATTCCTAAGTAAACTTCCTGCTGCAAATCGGGCACCCATCCCATAACACCGGCAAAACAATCGCACCTTGTACTGGCGTTTCGCCACCATTGGCGGTTCGAATATTTTGTCCCTTAATTTTGATAATTTCATCATCTCTTCCTTCCAAAAATTTTAGGGAGTTTTTACCTAGACAACTCGCGCCAGCACCAGAATCCAACAGAGCTAACATCTCCTTGCCACCTATATTGGTTTGTGCAAAAAAACGATTGTCACCCTTTACAGTGACTATTGTTGCTATAATCTTATTCTTAATCCTTGTATAATTTTTCCGCTTTGCCCTCATTTTTTCAATTTTCTTAAAATTCCCACTTTTCTTATTCTTAACTAGTTCTTCTGAAAAAATCCTTCTTCTGGCTTCTTCATATTCGAATTTCCTTTGATGTAAACCCTTTCCTATAACTACTTCTCTATCCTCTAACTTACTTCTAATATTACCATCACCACTGCTAATACTAAATACTATCCCTACTTAATATTTTGACGGCTGATTTTATTTTTCCGGGCGATTCGCTACCTGGCCGGAATTGCCGCAAATTTCCGCCAGTTTCAAGTTTCCCTGGTTCGGCTTGTAGACACAGAATGACATGTCGCCCCCGCACGCGAAACCAACCATGCTGTGAAACGTAGAGTTGCAGTTGTTAGTACCCCAGGATTCTTCGTGTAGTAGTCGACCGGCATGCCACACTTAAAACAAATCATCAGGTGGAAAGGCCACGAACAGAAGCTGTGACCTGGAGCTGCCTGCACACCCAAAAGAACTGCTGCTGGGGACAGACTGAGGTCGACTTCGTTGCATCCGATTGACTTTCGAAATTCCCTGACCACCTTGTACACCCGTCTTACTGCGCTCGAAGCTATTTGCGTTAATTGCTTCTACCTCCACTCGCTCGTCATCACACATGCTGTAACTCGCTAACGCCTCTGGACCTTGTTCGACTTTCTCTCAGGTCTCTTGCACTCGGCTTTCAGATCCGCCAAGGTGTCCATTTTCGAGGAGAAAGTCAGGCTTTCCAGGTATGGCTTTAAGTTGGCCTTGTGGGTGCCCACTAGTTCCTTTTCAGGTATTTTCTGGTGCAAGTGGAACGTCAAGTTGTGGACATCACTGTAGAAGTCGTCGAATGTCGCATGTGGCATTTGCTTGCGCTCCATGATCTCCCGTATTATTTCGTAGTCCGACTCTGCAGTTTTATAATGGCGCAATAGTTCGGCTTTCAGCTCGAAGTAGCCAAAGTTCTGGTCCTCAGCGTGGTCTTCGACAATTTGCCAATACCATTTAAGTACATTGCCCTTGATCAAGCAATGGAAGTCAGAAAACAGCTGTTCATACGGGACATCATGTTGCGCTCGCATCCTTTCAACTCTGAAAATAAAACTTTCTACAGTGATGTCCTTCCCGGTACCATCAAACTTGACGTGACACTTGTTCAGCTCAACCCTCTTCCTCCTTGTGGCTTCTTCTGCCCTACCCTGGCTAGCCTGCTCCCCACGAGGTTCCGCCTCTCTGCGCTGGTATCCACCATCCCCTCGCTGAGCTCCTGCCTTAGGAGTTGATGCCAAAGCGGGTGGGTTAATGGCTGCCTGCGCAGATGATTCCACATCTGCCACACGGTTGCTGAGCTGCGAGACATCATTGCGCATGTTGCGGACCTCGCTCATGCATTGAGCCATCATATTATTTTGTTGGGCCATCAGTGCCATCATTTGCTCCATGTTATTCAATGCAGAGAAAATAACCAAAGACGTGCAAAAATAATAATTCTATAAATTAATAAACTAAAATAAACCAGGTGTGCTGCTGGAACGCTGTTTATTAGTGATGCTGGCATTTTTTAGTGCGACGTCGATATTACTGCTGTAGCGTATGAGCGGGTGAGTTTGATTTATCCTCCGTGATATGGTGTTGTTGTGTGATCTGCGACTTCGCTTAGGCCGGTACTGTGTATATGCAGCCGTCTATATGCATGTGATACTGGAACGGCGATGAGTTTGGCCTTTATGCTATGGTTTTGCCTGATATTGCTGAGTCGGGGGTGCGTGTTAGCCGGGTGGCTGTTACAAGCGTAGATTACGCCGGTGGCGCACTTAGTGTTGCCGAGAATTTTCTTACAATTTTTGTTAGCGCGGCCCGGATATACATTTAACCACTTTATCACTGTATTCAGTAAATGTGTCTTAAGGTTTTGGTTTTACCTTTCTTTTTGCACCAAATAACTTTAAATTTTACTTAAAACTTTTTGTAATGTAGCGACGGGAGAAAATAGCTCGCGCTCGGGCAATTCTGACTTTCAGCACTGACTTTCTCCAAAAGAATCTCGATTAAGGCTTCAGCTCGCTATTTAAGCATTTTCGACCTTTGTTTTTGTTACGGTGACTCTGCGGTTATCCTTTTGTTTACAAGCAGACACATATACACAAGCTCAGGCCAGCCAATAGCAAGATCGCAGATCACGACATCGATCAAGTTGTATCACACCCGCTATTTTGATTTTGGACTTTACGTCTTCATGGTAGCCAGTGGAAAGTTTTTATTTTGTTTACTTATACTGCTTCTACTGTTATCAACAAGGGCGAATTTAACCGTATGAGGTGGTTCGAAAAGGGTTGCTTCTTTGATTTAGAATATGCATGCATAGATATACACATGTTCATGCATATATCCACATATATGTATGTATATATATATATATATATGCATATATATTCATATTAAATCGGCTGTCGTTACAAACCCTCGTGGGTGATGCGCCTGAACGCTACAGCCGCGAATGCAAGTTCACTCGCATCCACAAAAACATGTAGTTCCACGTCTGCATCTGGCTCAAGAAACTTCGGGTTGTAACACCTTGATATCTGGAAACATTCAATACAGTTCAAGCTTCGTGTACCTAAGCAACCATTTGTCGTAAATATCATCAGGGATTGGCTCGCGCCAATCAAAGTTACGTTGCCACAGTCTTTGCATTAGTATTTTGGCACGCAGCCCAACATTGCAAAGAAACCCGAGCGGATCAAAAATCGACACAAGGACGTTCAATATTTCGCATTTTGTTGGTCGCCTAGTACCGTCGAGGACTGGGCGTAATAGGTTTTATACATTTTTGTAAATACATGTCGGTAGTTTCCTTGAAGGCGACAGAAAACATAGGCCATTCCTCGGGCGAACCATGTAATTCAGGGAAATCTAATATTTTTCGTGTTTGTGTTTGTGAATAGCAACCGGGGGTTCAAGTTGGATGTGCGCCATTCATCACGGAGGCCGCTGATACGTTTGGCATATAAACGTGTGGCAAATTAGATGTACTTACTGTTGAAGTTGTGGCACTTCTGTTGATTGACGGAAAACCATAAATTGGATATAAGCCAGTGGCGTCGACAGAAGTGGCGTTGGCATAGTTTACGCCGGCAAAGGTTACGATGGCATTTTCGTGAGCTGGATTAGCACTAGTTGAGTCGCTGGCTGCACTAAGATTAGTTTTAATGCAATTTGAGCCGACGGCTGTTAAGTGGCTAGTAACGATAGGGCTGGGTATTGTAGCTTCGGCATTTTTGAAGCTGACGGTAGTAGCTTCGGCGTCATTAATATCGATAGATTGACGATTCATTTTTTCCTTTAAGTGGAGCTTCTCTTGCTCCGCTGCGGCAAGCGACTTCTGCAGCATTTTAATCTGTTCGCGCAGATCTGCGAATGTGCTGTCTTGTTGCATAATGGCGCAGTCACTTCGTCGCCACTGTTCGAACAATTCTCGTCGGCTATGTTGACTTCGCGAATGTTCGATGTGACAATCCGACTTCAGAAATGGTAGCGATGTTCTTTTCCGGAAGTTTCTCGGTTGCAACGTGGCAAGTCCAATGATTTCATAAGTAATCGCTGCGCGAATATTTAGAGAAATCACAGGATAAATATTAAAAGAATGTTGCAGGCACAATAGCAACGTTAGAGTGGCGTACAAGGTGGCGGCTAACGAAATGGGGTTCGAAATGGAAACACGGATATATTAGGAACACACTTTAATAAAATTGTATATTGAAACGGTTTTATACAATCGTTATTTTAAGTCTGATTGGGTGTGGTTTTAATATCTGTAAATGAAGTTAGTTAAGGCAATATTCACTAGCAGATTGTATGTATGTATGTCTTACTTATCCGTGTCCTCGTACGTTTCTGAAATGGCGAACGGCTACATTCTGATCAGTTCGGCCAAATCAACGACATTTACACGTGCGAGGCATGGTTGCAATTGAACGTACAAAGTTATTTCGTATTTCAGGATTTCTTATAGTAGGATTGTAGGCAAAATCGATGTAGTGGAAACCGATGCCCCAGACCATATACCAACCCTCTCCGAAGACCTCTTGGAGGAACTACTGGAGAGGGAAAAGATAAAATTTGCTATCTTCAGCTTCTCACCCTATAAATCACCGGGTATGGACGGAATACTACCAGTCATGCTTCAGAAAGCTTCTGAGATGGTCATTCCAGTCCTAGAAAAATTTTTAGAGGGTGCCTAATACTGAACCACGTTCCGTTAAGCTGGAGGAAGATTAAGGTAATTTTTATTCCTAAAGCGGGAAAACGGAGTCATGACAATGCTAAAGATTTCCGACCAATAAGCCTAATTCCTTCGTGCTCAAGACGTTTGAGAGGCTGTTGGATCTGTATGTTAGGGACAAGACGTCAAATTTATCATGCTCTCAACATGCGTACTTGAAAGGGAAGTCAACGGAGACTGCCCTGCATGAAGTGGTACGTACAATTGAGAGTTCGCTCTACTATAAACAATTTACAATGGCGTCCTATTATAGACATCGAGGGGGCCTTTAATAATGTCAGTGTAGAATCCATCCATGAGGCACTTACGGAAACAGGGATTGATCACTGTATCCGGGCTTGGATAGTGTCTCTGCTAAGGAGCAGAGTAATACATGCCGAACTGGGGTACCAAAGCAGGGCCGTATATGCTGTGAGAGGCAGCCCACAGGGAGGAGTGCTATCACCGTTACTATGGCTCATGGTCTTAAACAAACCACTGGTAAAGCTGGACTCTCAGAGAATCAAAGCGGTGGCTTACGCCGATGATGTAGCGATACTGGTATCGGGTCAGTTTCCTTCGGTCATAAGTGAAATTATGGAAAGGACTTTAAAAATGGTAGATTCCTGGGCCATAAGCTGTTCTCTTAGCGTAAACCCGGAGAAAACTGACCTTATGCTTTTCACAAATAAAACAAAATTACCAAATTTTAATAAACCAAGGTTCCGAGGAACGGAACTGGATCTGTCAATGAAGGTGAAATACCTTGGAGTTATTTTGGATCCCAAACTTAACTGGAAACCAAACATTGAGGAGCGTGCTAGGAAGGCCACGGTGGCTCTCTATGCGGCCAAGAGAATGTTGGGCAACAGATGGGGTTTGAAACCAAGAATTGTGCACTGGATGTACACAGCTATAGTCCGACCCATAATCTCTTATGGGATGCTGGTCTGGTGGCCAGCCCTTACTAAGGATTACGTAGTTGAAAAGCGAGGCGGAATTCAAAGGTCAGCAGCCGCTAGCGTAACAGGCGCAATGAGATCCTGTCCGAAGGACGTTTTGAACGTCCTTCTTGACTTATTACCTATAGATATCTTCATCGAGAATTCAGCTGCTAACAGCGCCATCAGACTGC
>NW_016158744.1:36707-87088 GCF_001687245.7 Rhagoletis zephyria
AGCCCTTACTAAGGATTACGTAGTTAAAAAGCGAGGCGGAATTCAAAGGTCAGCAGCCGCTAGCGTAACAGGCGCAATGAGATCCTGTCCGAAGGACATTTTGAACGTCCTTCTTGACTTATTACCCATAGATATCTTCATCTAGAATTCAGCTGCTAGCAGCGCCATCAGACTGCGTGCCCTGGGGCTCTGGAAGGAAAGACCGTTCGGGCACGGTTCCATCCTAGACGCAATACCGTCTGAAATTAAAGCGCTGCCCACTGACTATATCCTGTCGAAGACCTGGGTTCACCACAAACCCCGCACGAAATTCCCAAGCCGCAGTGACTGGAATCAGGCAGATTTCGGGTACTTGCAGGGCTTAACTGTCTTTACGGATGGGTCAAAGATGGAATGCGGGGTTGGTGCTGGGGTCTTCATTGAGCAATATAACCTAAAATTATCCTTCCGCCTACCAGACTATGCAAGCGTCTTCCAGGCCGAAACGTTTGCTATTAAGGAGGCAGTAAGGTACATCAAAGACAATGTACCCGCGAGAACGCAAGTGAACATCCTCTCGGATAGCCAAGCGGCTATTCAGGCACTTTCCTCTAACTCTGTTAGATCTCAGCTAGTGGATGAATGTAGGAGAGAGCTGGCCTATATCTCTGATCAATACGAAATTACCCTAATATGGGTCCCGGGACATAGGGGCATTTACGGAAACGAGGCAGCGGAGGAACTAGCAAGGAGCGGCTCCGCACTGGATGTGTCCCACGCGGTGGACATGGGCGCCTCTCAGCGAGATTAAGACAAAAATTACCGAATTTTATCATTCGAAGGCCAGGCAGAGGTGGAACTGCACAGGATCCTACAGAATTGCCCGGCAGTTCTGGGTGTCCTACGACCCACTCAAAACCAAAGCTCTCTTAGGAATGAGCAAAACAAATGCCTACAAACTTACTGCAGTGTGCACAGGGCACTGGCCCGTGGGGTACATGCCGAAAGGATAGGACTGACCTTCAATAGGTTCTGTCGCAGCTGCGATGACCCGGGCTTAGAAGAGACAGTCGAACACTTGCTGTGCGAGTGTCCAGCCCTCGCAAGGATGAGGCTAAATACACTCGGCAAACCATTCCTGCAGAATATTTCAGAGTGCAGCTGCCTCTCTCTGTATGACGTACTGAAATTTATTAAAGCCGCCAAGTGGCTGTTGGTTGCACGAGTTGTGGAATCAAAATGGCAAACTTGCTAATTGCTTGTCACCTGAGTGACAATCCACTTAAACCAACCAACCAGGATTGTGTTAGAGCAATAATTTATTCTTAAGGTTTAAACAGTAACTACAGTTCATTCTCTTATATAAAAATAAATTGCATTTATTCGTTATATGGAAGTAAATGGCACCAAAAATTCAAAAAACTTAACAGTAATTTTAACGAAATTTTTACGAAATGTTTTTAAATTATTTTAAATATTACAAAAAGTTTGAGACATGGATAACAAAATAAATTAATTTCTAAAATTGTCAATATGCATATCATTAATATTTTGTACATTAATCCACAGGCGCCGACCGCCGCCGCCGCCGCACTATGGGCAATATGAGGCATTTGCTGATCAAAAGTCTGTATTTTTTTATTTTTAAAGTAACGATCATGATAGTGTAAACCATGTAAATTTAAACCATGCATTTTTAATTTTTATATCTCTTTTGGTTCCCGAGATATAGACCCATATGTGGACTTGGAAAACATAAAAAGTACACTTTCTGATTAAATAGAAAGAAGATATTTGACTATTGGTTTTAAACGATTGTTTTTATAAAATATAATTTCAGATAAATATATATATATACTTTAGATAGATTACTATTTATTTAAAAAAAAGTATATATTACAAAAAAAATACTGAATTATTGCATTATAGTAGGTGCCATAAGAAAAGTACACAAAAACAACCCTAATAAAAAATATTTTGAATAGTATACAAAGTTGAGCTTGAAAAAAGCTTATCGTTTTCTAAAAATTATTGATTAAAAATAGTATATATTTTACATATTAAAAATACATTTACCAAAATGCTTCATTTATTTGCGGAGTCAATCGCTTCACAATCTGGAATGAATTCACTTATTTTCAATAGGCCTAGAGCATTTTCGTCAAGTTCTTTGGTGATTCTTGCGTATGGCTTACGATTGCTTGTTATGTATGGATCTGATGTATACAATAATGTACGGAAGATATCGAGCCCTAACCGCCAAAATAACGTAAGCGCCATTTTTTCAAAATTTTATTTTTGATGCATAAATGCATCTAGATGCTCTAGGGATATTTCTGCATCAAAAAGAAAATTTCGAAAAAATGTCGCTTACGTTATTTTAGCGGCTAGGGATCGATATCTTCGTTTGTCGCCAATCTTGAGTGTTTTCTTGCGTGATGTAGCCTAAATTTCTTGTAGTCTATGTTGCGGGACTGTTGTGCGTCTTCTGAAAATTGTCCGATTTTTAATACAGCAATATGTTTTATAACACTCTCTCCATGGATCAATAGCTTGTGCACCGAGGATGGCATATAACCGCTGAAACACGGTGCTGACGAACGGCGAATTTTTCGCTGCGAATGTTCGCTGTAAAAATTAAAACACACTGTTGTATATGAGAACGCACACAACCAAAGCAAACGACGACGTGCGTCCGACGACTGGTCGCAACGATAGACTTATTTCTATCGTCGTCGCTGGCGGCAGCGGCAAAATACGATCCATTGTAGCCATATGCTAAATAATCTCAAGTTTTTAAATCGAAATTAAAAAATACTGTATTAGTTTTTGTTAAAAATTAATAATCTTATTGTTTGTAAAAATTTTAATTCTACCTTATCATAAGCAGCTGAATTCGTTGTCGCCGTAGTTGTGTTTTACTGAGCGTAATTTTTGGGCAAAAGTTGCCGCCGTCGTCGTACTACTGTGCGAAAATTCGCCGTTCGTCGGTATTGTGTTTCAACGGTAATAACAGTTGTATCTGTTGATATATATTCTTGCTGTTTCTAATGCATAAACGCTTAAGTTTTCAGCATCAGTCATAACTCCCACAGATAAAGTTTGTAGAATGATATACAGTCTGTGTATCAGCACTTCATCAACTCCAGTTATTTCAGCAGAACAAGTGGCATTCGAAAAAAACCTTCTTGCTGTATTTCTATCATTAGAGTTGGTACTTACTTGCCGTGGCATATCTATGGTTAATCCGCAGTTTTCTTTTCTTCTTTTGCCCTTTTGTGTACTTCATTGGTAGAAGTCCATTTTTTAAAATNGAAAAAAACCTTCTTGCTGTATTTCTATCATTAGAGTTGGTACTTACTTGTCGTGGCATATCTATGGTTAATCCGCAGTTTTCTTTTCTTCTTTTGCCCTTTTGTGTACTTCATTGGTAGAAGTCCATTTTTTAAAAGAAAGGTTATATGATATGTGCAAAATCATCTCCATGCATCTAATCCAGGCATGTAATGTTGACAATCCATAACGGAAACAGCTTTCGTCTTCAGGTATGATCAGCATGCAGGTGTTTCTTAACCAATGTGAATTGCAGGTACTAATAATAATTTACCACAGTTCCTGTACCTAGTGGGTAATCGGACAAATTTTTCTCGAAAACGAGCGCCCCTATTCTAGATGTATTCCTTACCCATTGTGGGTAGTGGAACCGTGGAAAATTAGTACCATACTAATTTGCAATTCACAATGGTTAATAAACATCTGCATGCTGATACTCGCAGTTTACGCAGTCGGTGTGAATTGCAGGTATCAATACTAATTTTGTGCAGTTGGAGGACCTAGCAGGTAATCGTATATACTTATATTGTGCAGTCAAGTATATCCAGCTAATTCAGTTTTTTAATTTTATTGTGTAACCTTATAGACCCCAAAATTTCGTATAATAAAAACTCAGAGACGTCGCATTACCGCTTATAAAAAGAGCACATCAACACAAACGCAATTACACAAACGATTGGCTTAACACGCTCAACAAATTGAAGAAACATGACGTATTTTACATGAAGTCGGACAAAGGAAACAAAGTCGTAATCATGGACCAACAGCAGTATAATGAAAGAATGAAAACATCAATAGAAGAAGACAAATTCGTTGTTTCCCGAAAATCGCCGCTTAATGCTATGAGAAGAGATGCCAAAATCGCCACTGACACTATTTGCTAAGCCTTTGGAGTAAATAAACATCGCCTGTTAGTGTCAAACCCTTCCGTCCCTTTAATGTGTGGACTTCCCAAGGTTCACAAAAGTGTAAACAAAATGCGAAAAATTGTTTCCAACATAAATTCAGCGTTTTCCAATATTGCCCGTTGGTTGGTCAATGATATCAAAAAATATGGTTCACTAGATGGGTTTTCTGTGAAAAACACACTTGATTTAGTGGACAAAGTACGCGGCATTGAAATTTAGAATGATGATATTATGATTTCTTTTGACATTGAGCCGCTTTTCTCATCGATTCCAATCGACATCGCTATCAAGGCGATTAAGGAACATCTAATAAAATTTAGTTTACCCGAGGATAAATTCAATGCATACATTATAGCGATTAACAGCTGCATGAAACACAACTGCTTCCAATTCCGAGACGTTTACTACAATAGCAACACCGGCTGTAGCATGGGTAACAGTCTGTCACCATACGTAGCAAAAGCGTTCATGTGCAATTTTGAATCGCAACTCAAGAGTGAAGGCGTTTTGCGACGAATTTGGCATCGATATGTCGATGACACTTTTGCTATTGTAAAAGTATCCGACATCGATAAAATACTGGAAAATTTAAACAGTCGTTATCCGAGTATTAAGCTTACTTTTGATAAAGAAGACGAAACAACACATTCTCTTCCTTTTCTTGATGTACTAATTAGGTTAGGTTAGGTTGATGTGGCAGTCGGTTCAATTTACCAACTCACTTAGACCTTTTGAAGGTCCATTGTGGTACCACTGCAGAACACGGGAACCTCGGTGACTATTCTTCAGAGAACCAATTTGAGGCTCTTATAAAGCGTAGAATCGGTTTTATTCCTACGCGTGATAGTTCCGTAAGAGAGCTAAAGAAGGGCCTGCCTAAAAAGCTTGCTCTCCTCTTGGCCAAAGCTGGGCAGCTACAGAAGAAGTGCTCTACGGTTTCTTCCTCTTCCTCATCTCTGCAACTTCTGCAATATTCGTGGGAGAAAATTCCTAGTCTTGAAGAGTGCCTGCCATATAGCCAGTGACCGGTTACACAAGCCGTGACCTTCGCAATGTCCTCTCTTGAGAGGCACAGCAACTCTTTCGTCTTTTTCTTTTCTATTTGCGGCCAAAGCAGCCTGGTTGTTCTACATGTGCCCTCCTCTAGCCATGACCTGTTGGCCTCTTGGATCATGCTATTTCGAAGTTCTAATTTGCAGGTTGCCATGGGTATCCCAATAGTGCCCCTGTTTTCACATAGGGGTAGGATGTACTAATTAAGCGACAAGGAAAGAGAATTGAATTCGGTGTTTATCGGAAACCAACATCAACAGACCGATATATAACTAGCGATTCATTTTGTACATACCAAAAAAAAATTGCTTCATTTAATTCAATGGTGTATAGACTTTGCTCTTTGCCACTGTCTACAGAAAACTATATGAGAGAATATCAGCAAATAAAACACATAGCAGACATAAATGGTTTCAATACGTCACTCATCGATCAGCTGATAATCAAACACTCGAACAAAATAAGACGCAACAAAGAAAGCACACTCTTCTCACAAAATAACATCGCACTATCATCCCAATTACATTGCGTTTCCTTACCTTATGCTCCTGCCATCACCAACACATTTACACACACCTCCGAAAATTCTAATTTGCAAATCGTATACACAAACAACAATAAACTAAGATTCGCGCTTTGTTCAACGAAAGACAAGTTGCCGATAGAAGATCAAAGTGGAGTATAGGAAGTAACTTGTTCGCATTGCGGCTGTAAATACATTGGACAAACAAGGAGGGCGCTGCGTGCTCGAATCGAAGAACACCTGCGTGCTGTACGGCTGAAAAAGATGGACAATGCTATCGCCGGGCAGGCATTTGACCTAAAAATTCTCGCCCACACAACACAATATCCATGGAAGAAAAAGTTCTTTACTTAAGCGCGTTAAAACCCCAGCTAAACTAGATGCCTATGAATCCCTTTTCATCGCTATTAATGATAACTTAATGAATCTTCAACCCGGTGCAATTGAATCTCCTCTATTTAATTGTATCAAAAACTAAACGTTTGTTTATTTGTTTATACAGAACTTCCAACTGTCTCGCTTTGTTTACAATTCTAATGTCACTTGCTCTTTCACACATATTATTGTTTGGACATGTACATATGTATGTATGTATAATTGTAAGCATCTATTATGTTTCTATTGCCCTGTCTACTTTTGTCGTCTTGATTAGTGTTCACTTGACGCTGGCAGATCTCAGTACATCCAGTAAACAAACTTAGCTGTTTTTTTTTCACCAAATTTGGTCCCCATAAAGGACTAGTGTTGCAAGCAACGCTTTTTCGGCAATTAGGGTGATGTGCAGCTATTTAATGTGGTGAAAATTATTTAAGCACTGGAGAGATTTATTCACATGAAATTGGAGATAGGGCTGATAGATTTACTTTAAATAAATTGTGAATCTGCGAAAATACCTTTTCAGCAGATGAATATGTTTTTTATCTTTTTTCCCCGAAAATTTACATACCGGCTCGAAATTATGCGAGTAACATTCAAATATCGTCGCTTGGATGGAAAATTTCCGGAAGCGTCATTTTGACAATTTGTAGTTATAGATGCAGTTATATATTTTAAAGTAAGATATTTCCATTTTTTGTTAACTGGTTTTTGGATATCTTCTTTACTTTCCGAGTAATTGACTAAAATGTTTTCGGCTATTTGGTACAAATTGCGTTAGTATTGCTGTCGTACTAAACTAATCAAGATCTTTCAAAGAGAGTTACCTGTTCTTCTTTAGTTTCCGACATATTCAGCCTTATCATGAGTTTCATTTTCTAGAACCGGGTCACTTTTTCGCTTTTCGTTTGCGTGTATTCACTACAGGTGTATGAAAAAATTGTTGGCGAAATTTTGTTCGGGCGAAACTCACGATTAGGCTGATTAGTAAAAAGTATCGTTAATTTATAAAAAATTGTTATCACATTTTGGCGTATATCATTAAAACTGACTGAAAATTTTTTGACAAATGTCGTATACGACAAAATTTTATTAAACTCATAAATGGCTGACACTAAACTAAAAAAATAAGATAATTTAAGAATTTCGTGAACTAGTACATAGCATTCTCCGACACTTTGGAGAAGATCTGTAGTCGTGTATCTGAGAAAATGCATTCCAAACTTCAATCGTGAGTTACCGAAAGTAACTTGTGACAATCTTTTATCCAGGCGACGATATAACATTTAGCTAAAATGCATTTAAATAAGTTATAATTGTCATTATTCTCGAAGTTGGAGTGTATGCCAGACGAGTAACAGGTATATACATACAAGTATATCTAAATTAGCGCGTTGAGCTTGTATATTTATCTCTCTCTAACGCATTAATTCTATATACGTCAGCACCAACGCCCGAAAAAGTTATGTCTGTATTTAATAATGGCTCTATGACAAAATATTCCTGAAATGTATTCATAGATTTTTATTTACTTCATTTCCTACATTAGTATTGATCTGAATGTTTTTTACTAAGTACCAGGAATAAATATTTAATAAAAAACTTTCATTTAAGCTTAACCAACTTTTAGTTGCTCGGTGCTAATTTTGGAATGCTTCATGAAATATTTTCATAGACGGTAAATGCAACCCTGGGTGCATCATTAATGAGCTGAAAAACCAAAACAAATAAAAAAGTTCCCTCTGAACCAATATTCCCAAAAATTATAAAGCAAAACAAAAACAAGTTTTCCAATTAATGCACTGTTATTTTTATTATTTATTGCAATACAGTTTCAGCTCTTCAAACATTTTCCACATTATGCTTTTAAAGCTAGTAGTTTCCGACCCCATTTGCTCGTTTTTTTCAGTTCTGAATTTAGGCTAGGTTTTATGGGAACTTACTGTGGGTGCATACAGACCACATTTTGTAAATATGTACATATACATGTATACACGTCAACTGAATTGTGATATTTAATTTTATTTTATAATGAATAATGAATTTGTGCAATTTTTTAAGTGTACTAGATGTAAGACAATTTTTAATTTTATTTATATATTGCATGCTTTAGTTTTAATTCTTTTTAAGTTAAGTTGTAAAGTTGAAAATAGGCCTCCTGGGGAACCGAGCACATTAAAAAAAATCGGTAACGCGCCTAAAAGCATACCCCACAGGTGGTGTGGAAAATGCAAGAACAAATATAAATGGAATAATTTTCGAAATTATAAAATTGTTATTGGTATTTTCCATCTCAAAGGCGATCATTAATTTGAACGTTATTTAAGCTGCCTTTACAAGGTCGATTTTTGTCGTTTAACTAAAATCTACCCGTGTAAATTGCTATTCAACCGTAAAATGTAAGCGCTTTGGCTGGTCGATATCTCAGTCAATTTTCCAATCGACAGAAATCGACCAGTGTAATTTTTTAATTTTCTTTTTTTTTATGGGCGCCTTTTGAAGATGTGCCACATTATATTGTCGCCTTAAAAAAAAAAAAAAAAAAAACAATTTCTTCAAGCCATCTTGCGTAGCAGTTTGTTGATCTTTTGCTCACGGCTACCGAAATCCCCAACCTCAACGTAGTGATTAGCCTTCCTGCGCCAGCCTCGGGTTGATGTGTTGAGCTTGAATGGCATCAGGAAGTTGGAGGCTTTCTTGAAGTGGATTCCAACAGTGAATATTTCGTGCGCCAAATAATCAACGCACTGAATTCCGTGCGCTTTGCGCAATTTGCGTTCGATCACAAAGCTGTCAGAGATTGGGACACGTTGATGGTTGTGCTTGATAATTCCCCGTTTGTACAACAATTCACGAACTGATTTAAGATTTGGATAACCCCATATAGGATTCGGCATACGTAGCGTATTAATGGTTGCCTTCTTCAATTTGATGAACAAACCGTGGGTAATGTGGCGAAAACGGAACAACAGTAAAACTTTACGCACTTTTGGTGTAACTTTGTTGATACCGCGGATACGGATCACAAAAGCCAATTTGTATTTTTTAGGCACGTAGAATTGGCCGCGTTTTTTCCATCACGGAGTTTTCTTGTTTGATATTTCTCAGCATGCACCAAGTTTTCACATTTAAGGAGTGTAATCGCAGCAGAGCGCTTTAGTTTACGTTTGATCAGGGTAGCAATTTGCTGACCTGCTTCTTGATGAACTTCAGCTTTGCTTGCGGTTTCTTACCGGCCGTGATGGCAGTCATCTTAACTTGTTACTTAGCACACTGAGAAGGCGAAAAAAAGTTCACCAAATGTTTGGAGCACATCGTAAATGAGCCACTATTAAAATATTTAAATACTTTTTAATACATAGATATGCTGCAACTAGGCACTTACTTTCCCAAATTCCATCCTGTTTATCGGCATAATTTTCCAAATATGCCTGCTACTTCATTACTAATAACTCCATTTTCAAACTGCGCCTTCTTTGATGCCTCAACATATCCTAAAAAGACATAAATTAANTTTTTTTTACTAGATATACTGAGCTGGCTGATGATGGTTGCTCAGTTGTCAATCGAAATGCATCGGTAAAAACAATTAAAACCCAATTTACTACAAACAAACAAATTGAGTTTTTATTATACGAAATTTTGCGGTCTATAAGGTTACACAATAAAATTAAAAAACTGAATAATATGACCTCAAACAGACTCTAAAATTAGTGATTAAATTACTAAAACTGTTTCAAACAATGTTTACCAGACGTTAAACGAGTCAGTTCACTCGTCTTTTGACAAAAATCAAGAAAACGAAAGCAGATATTCTTTTTCTAAAGGATTGCAAGCAACATAAAGTGACGCCCAGTTTCATCAAAATAAAATGCAGTGTTCATAATTCTTGAACCGAAAAGGTCATTACAGTTCATTGGACAAAATGGAATTAAAGCTCTACAACCTTCATTTAAAAATGACTAAAGGCATCGACAACATCCAATTTCGTGAATTTAACCTTTTTCATATTGCATCAATTTCGAGATGTGACGACATTTTCAACAAAGAGCGAAAAACACAGAACCAAAAACTGGAAAAATTTTTGGGATTCCGATCAACAACTACACACACACCATCAGTGAAGCCGGTTCAGGACTTAGTTGTGAATATGTCTAATGAAAGTTTCGATGATGATGAGTAGGAGTTATTGAATAGGGGACTAAACTTCACTGTGAAACCAAAGGGGAAGTACCGATTATTGACATTATTGCTGATATCGAATCGGCAATACAATACCAACCACTTGACATAAAAAAGAGAATAAGAGACCGCTTATAAAAAGAGCACAGCAACAGAAACGGAATTACTCAAACGATTGGCTTAACACGCTCAACAAATTGAAGAAACATGACGTATTTTACATGAAGTCGGACAAAGGAAACAAAGTCTTAATCATGGACAAACAGCAGTATAATGAAAGAATGAAAACATCAATAGAAGAAGACAAATTCGTTGTTTCCCGAAAATCGCCGCTTAATGCTATGAGAAAAGATGCCAAAATCGCCACTGACACTATTTGCCAAGCCTTTGGAGTAAATAAACATCGCCTGTTAGTGTCAAACCTTTCCGTTCCTTTAATGTATGGACTTCCCAAGGTTCACAAAAGTGTAAACAAAATGCGAAAAATTTTTTCCAACATAAATTCACCGTTTTCCAATATTGCCGGTTGGTTGGTCAATGATATCAAAAAATATGGTTCACTTGATGGGTTTTCTGTGAAAAACACATTTGATGTTGTGGACAAAGTACGCGGCATTGAAATTTAAAATGATGAAATTATGATTTCTTTTGAGGTTGAGGCGCTTTTCCCATTGATTCCAATCGACATCGCTATCAAGGCGATTAAGGAGCATCTATTAAAATTTTGTTTACCCGAGGATAAATTCAATGCATACATTATAGCGATTAACAGCTGCACGAAACGCAACTGCTTCCAATTCCGAGACGTTTACTACAATAACAACACCGGCTGTAGACGAAACAACACATTCTCTTCCTTTTCTTGATGTACTAATTAAGCGACAAGGAAAGAGAATTGAATTCGGTGTTTATCGGAAACCAACATCAACAGAACGATATATAACTAGCGATTCATTTTGTACATACCAACAAAAAATGGCTTCATTTAATTCAATGGTGTATTGAATTTGCTCTTTGCTACTGTCTACAGACAACTATATGAGAGAATATCAGCAAATGAAACACATAGCAGACATAAATGGTTTGAATACGTCACTCATCGATCAGGTGATAATCAAAAACTCGAACAAAATAAGACGCAACAAAGAAAACACACTCTTCTCACAAAATAACATCGCACTATCATCCCAATTACATTGCGTTTCCTTACCTTATGCTCCTGCCATCACCAACACATTTACACACACCTCCGAAAATTCTAATTTGCAAATCGTATACACAAACAACAATAAACTAAGANCCAACAAACACACAAATTGCGTTTTTATTATACGAAATTTTGCGGTCTATAAGGTTACACAATAAAATTAAAAAACTGAGTAATAAGACCACAAGCAGGCTCTAAAATTAGTGATTGAATTACTAAAACTCTTTCAAACAATGTAGGCAGCTAAGTTTTTATCTTTACTTACTCCCATTTGATTGTAAAATATTGGACATCTAATAAAAATCGCATTTCTTGATAATTCCGTATGCATGGTGTAAGGTAATTTTTTCTAAAAATTATTAGATTCTCACAAATTATAGTCAACAATTTTTATTGAGCTCGAGGCCGTTTTTTTACACAAATTAAAAATCAGATAAAAGGTGCGGTTGCCTAGTTTTTGAATATATAAGTTGTTTTTTTGTTAGGTTTAAAAATGTATTATTTATAGGGTTAAAAGCCCAATGATACTAGTAGCGGCTGCAATCCCGCATTCTCACGTAGTGTCACTTAAAACATCATAACTTCAAATTTCGCAAACTTACGCAAACTTTTTTTCCGTGTAGTAGGTGGATTTTTCGTGCTTTTAATGAATTCAAAATCAAAACATAACCAAACTTCGAAAACCGTCGAATCCTTCATCGAAATTAAAAAACCAAAACCAAATTTGCGTTTTATTACAGAAGCTATTGCTGCAACCTGTTATTAAAATAAAAAATAAAATAAAATATTTATAGCTAATTTTAAATCTGAATATAACATGTAACTGAAGTCCGTATTTCTTAATAGGTCCTTGTTAGGACAAAATTCCTAAACTGCGGATCTGAAAATTACTGCGTTGCGAGTAAAAATTTCAACAATTTGAATATGTCAACTTCTTAAGCAATTTTCACTTTATTTCATTAAATAAACACACAAAAATCATTAGAACATTAAAGCACGCTTTATTCCCTAAAGAATGATACCAAACACTTATGTTATTTACAACTTTTCAAAAATGCATTTATGATCAGCCTTTATACTAGCTCGATCCGATGTTTCCATGACTTTGCGGCGGCGAGTGAAAAATTTCAAAAAACGGCGGCGGCATGGCTCGGTGGCATAAACCTCTACCTTGTATGAATTCGTCTATTCGGTATACTCTGATGAACATATCGCACGCCGTCTTCAAAAAAGTCACAACTCAAAATAATACGTTCGTCAGAAAATACGAAAAACTATTTCGTACCACGTGCTAATCGTATGGGCAAGGGCGACTTTGCCTTCGGTTTTTTTAACAAATTATAACAAAAAATTGCTCCAGCTTTTGCTGAAAGCTAAACAAAACCTCTGTGTACATTTTTAGCCCATAATTTCAAAAATGCGGGCAAGGCGAACTCATATAAGGTAGGGTTAAGGAACAGTTGAAATTTTCGCCCCGATGTTTCTTAAAGAAAGCCATAAACGTAGCGACCGTTGGTTCAACTTGGTGATGTGTTGCTCTAGATTGCACCATGTGTGGGCCTGTTGAATGAATTTGTGCCTTGGTAGTATGAAAGCTCAAAAAAATTTGGTATTCAGGCAAGTTGTACAACTTGTCGCCACATCAATGACCATGTTGTACAAACTCATTCTATTTTGCGTATATTTTGTTCACTAAATAACCCCAAATGGATAACCTAGCCGAAATATGTACGTGCTTTCGTTGAATTTTATAAATGTAAGCCGAAACTATGAAATTGTAAAAATGAGATTTTACAATGAGACTGCTCGCATAAGTGCAAGGTTTGTGGGCTAAATGTCCAACTTGAGTGCGGATCAATCTGAACCAACAGTCGCAGCGATTAAATCATTTCATGCGTTTGAGTAGAAACAGAGTGCATGAACACTATTTCATGATTTCAATTATACGCGAAATTGAGTTTATGCACTGGGTTTTTACTCAGATCCATGAAATGATTTTTAATTGGACTACGCATAAACGTGATACTTGTGAATATAATTTATAAGGTAATTTTATGTTATTATACTCTTGCTACCACACGAATATATGAATTCGTGATAAGAACGTATGAATTCGCCTTGGAAAGCAAGTAAGGAGAAATGCCGAACAAAGGTCTTCCTTCACCTTAAATAAATGCATTTTGCAAACAAAAGTGCGTACGTTACTTAGTGCCTTAGTTATATTGCACGGGGTGAATAGTAACAAATCGCGGCGAATTCGTAATGATATATTGATTGTATTATAAACATTGGTATTTATTTGGTAAACATACAATACATAATTATGTGACAGTTCATTCCGTTCAGTTACTTCCATTACAACCCGGTCATAAGTATGGTAGAAGGGCGAATTCATATAAGGTGGTGTTACCGGAAAAGGAATAAATAAATTATATATCAGAAAATGAATAAAATGAAATGAAGATATTGTTAATCTCTAACCAAACCTATGCATGTAACTCAATCGCCTAATGGTTTGCCGAGCCGTAAACGTATGTTTACACATCAAATATGGTGAATAGGTACCTGGTACCTTTTTTAAGAAGTTTCACTTCAATTATGTGTACGGTGCTACACACACTTTTTTTTATAAACTGCAAGTGTGTAATCACATTATTTTAATAAATAGAAATAAAAAATAATAGAAAGAAAATATTTTAGTTTTATTTTGGCCACTCCGAGTTTAGTTATAGTATTCACCCGCGATCAAAATTTACATAGTTAGATCAATCTTCGCATTTCATTTTTTACGAGATCTGTTAATATTTAGAAATATGTATATCAGCAGGGGGTCTACCGAAAATAATAAAGTTTTGAAATTAGTTTACGAGAAAAAAAGTTTGGGAACTGGTATAAATTAAGTCACCAATATTCTTAAAAGAAACGATGCAGGTATCTCCAGTCTATATACACCAAACAAACAAATTGTTCGCCTTTTGCATTATAGGAAAGCTGTAGCATATCTGCACTTGTTAAGCTGATATTACAGGATGTACATTCAAATGTATAGCGCACAAAAGCACCAACACCTCCTGCACTGTAGCTATCGTTGGCATTGGCAAAAAATTTATAATTAGGAATTTTATATTCCCTTATTTCATAAGAAAAAATCCATATATCAGTTACAAATATTATATCTGGTTTGATATGTAAGGCTTCGATATTACTAGAGATGTGCCGGGTATCCAGTAGATATCTGGAATCCGGTTTATCCGGTCGTTTTTCTGTTATCCGACTATCCGGTAGGATTTTGGCTAAAATGCGGGCGGATTTCCGGATTTGGATTATAGAAGATTCAATTTAAACATCCAGTTAAAATTTTTTTTTGTATAATCAAATGTAATAGTATCTATTTATGTTATTAAAAAGAAGCATTCCCGCATTATCGGGCAAACATATATTTCTGTTTTCAACATATGTAAATGCTACTCGATGCACTAACCACTCTCTTTGAGTTTCATGAGGAAGGTGGCGCGCAGATATACTTAATTTCCTGTGCAAAAAAATTTGAAAATTCTTTGCGACTATGCTTCCACCAAAATTCTCCATTTCTAAATTGCTGCATTTTTTCTTGTACGGTCGCTGCCTTATGTACCCATCGTTTGGCATTCACTAGAGTTTAGATTAGGGATGTCGATGTTTTGCTTCTATGCATCGAATTTTTTTCACTCTATATAAAATTAGTCGATGTGTCGATGCATCCATTCATCAATGTTTTTTGAAAATTGATATCTCTAGTACATTGAACCGCCACTTCAATTTTTCAAGTAAGCAAAAAAGAGAAGTGACTTTTACCAACAAATTCAAAGGGCTCTAAAAAGTGCTGTTAGAAACATAATTAGCTTAGTTGCAGTAAATAATAATAATATCGATGTACATTTCGATGCATAGAATTAAAGAAACACATCGATGTATTTTTGCCGCTGACATCCATACTTCAGTTTTTTCATATGTTTCCGAAGGTTTCTCCAAGCTAACTGATTTATATTTTCGAATTAGTTCACTATCAACCCAGTTTTTAGATTTATTGATGTCAGAAAACGAGTTTGACACGTGGGTCACAAAATATTGCAACAATGAAGCATTATGGGATGATACGGGAAGCGGAGCGATATGTANCCAATCTAGCCGGTCGGCCCAATAAGTTCTGGCAACACTGGTAAGCATGCATAATAGTTCGCTTTTGATCACATTTTAAAATAAAAATACATCAACCACGCGTTTTTGCTTAGTGGCGTTCATTGTTGTTTATCATTTATCTTTGACATTTATCCTATGTTTACCAAAAATAATCGATAAATCAGGGTTGAAAACGTAGAACTTATCTTTTTAATACAGTATTATTTTTTAACTTGGATTTAAGAGGATAAATTTTGTATTTCTAATTACGTGTTGAATAGTTCATCTCGAAAAAGCAGATAATCTGGGCCCTACTCATAAAACTGACAGGTGCGACAATTGTCGATTTTTCTATAAAATTTCACTGCCAAATTTGTAGGCGAAATTTTTTCAGTTTAATATACGCATGTAGACAACTGAAAAGTTTTCGGGAAACGACAGCGATAATATGGAATACTGTCGACAATTGTCACTCTGACAAAATTTTCGCGACAATAGCGTCAAGACCAAATAGCTTCGTCCGAAATGTTTCACAGGGGAGTTTTGTAAATGTATTAACATGGTAATTGCGCGCATTTGATTCTTCTTCTTCTTCTTATTTGGCGCTGTAAACGCCTAAGCGACTTTGGCCGAGTTCGGCAAGGCACGCTAGTCGTTTCTCTTCTGTGCCAACTGACGCCAATTGGAAACGCCAAGTGAAGCCAAGTTCTTCCCCACCTGATTTTCCATCGCACTGGAGGCCTCCCTCTTCCTCTGCTACCACCACCACTTTCTCGAAATTGTAACTGTCAATAGTGACGTGGGTGCCAAGGCGGGAATATGCTGACTGTTTGTTTGATGACAGGAGATACTTCGTCTTGTTCTCGTTTACCACCAGACCCATTCGCTTTGCTTCCTTATCCAACTCGGCAAAGGCAGAACAGACCTCGCGCTTTTTGATACCGATGATATCGATGTCATCGGCATAAGCCAGCAGTTGCACGCTCCTGTAGTAAATTGTCCTGAGCGGTTCAGTTCTGTAGCTCTTATTATCTTCGCCAACATCAGATTAAAGAATTCACATGAAACGGAGGTCTTTCCCAATTCTGACGGAGGTCGTTCGACGTCATTTTACACAGCCGTATGAGTTTTGAGGGGATGCCAAATTCAGACATGGCGGCGTATAGGCAACTCCTTTAAGTGCTGTTAAAAGCGGCTTTAAAGTCGAAATTTAGGTGGTGAGTGTTGATCCTTTTCTCGTTGATCTTTTAAAAGATTTGGCGTATTGTGAATACCTGGTCTATGGTGGATTTTCCAGGTCTAAAGCCACACTGATAAGGCCCAATCAGTTCATTGATGGTGGGCTTGAGTCTTTCACACAATACGCCCGATAAGACATTGTAACCTATGCTTAGAAGGCTGATCCCGGGGTAGTTGGGGCGAATAGCGCGGCCACCTTTCCTGTGGATTGAGCAGAGCGCAGTTAAATTCCAGTCGTCGGGCATGCTTTCATCTGGCCATATTCTGACCAAGAGTTGATGCATGCACCTTATCAACTCCTCGCCGCCGTACTTGAATAGCTAAGCTGCAGGCTGTCAGCTTCAACAGCTTTGTTGATTTTCAGCCGCATTATTGCTATTCGTACCTCGTCATAATCAGGCTGTGGAACGTCGACTCCGTCATCATCGACTGCGGGCTCGGGTTCTTCTTCTCCACAACTTTCCGTGCTGCTAGCGTCCATAATTTAAGTACACTCTGCACATCGGTTACTAGGCCGCCATTGTTGTTCTTACAGAGGTACGCCCTGGTCTTGAAACCTTCCGTAAGTCACCTAACTCTTTGGTAAAATTTTCGGACATTCTTCCTGTCGGCCAGCATTTCAAGCTCTTCGCACTCACGTATTTCGGCCTCTCACTACCTATTGCGGCAAATACGTCTCGCTTCCCTATTCAGGTCCCTATAGCGGTCCCACATAGCGCGCGTTACGGCTCTCACTTCTTATTGCGGCAAATACGTCTCGCTTCCTTATTCAGGTCCCGATAGCGGTCCCACATAACGCGCGTTGCGCCCGATCGTAGCGTGGACCTGTAGGCAGCATCTTTTTTCTCTGCAGCTTCCTTACGTACTTAATGAGCGGGAAATCTGGTTCCACTGCTCGCATATGTCGGTTTGTTGAAGACTGCTCTGTGAGAGCAGGTGTGAGAGTCTGGTAGCGAAAGCAATGGCTGTCTGTTGTGATTGCAGCTGTTCGGCGATAAGCTTTCCTGGCTTTGTTGGGCGCACATTTTTTGCTGCACAGAAGCGGGTGCGTATCTTCGCTCCAGCAAAATAGTGGTCCGAGTCGATGATTAGGCCTGCGTACGTCTAAAATACTGGAAGCGTGCCTTCCGTCTATCACAAAATCATCGATTTATTTTCTGGTTTTTCGATCCAGAGACAGCCACGTAACTTGATGTATCTTTTTGTGCTTGAACCTAGTACTGCATACTATCATGTTGCGGGCCACGGCGAAGGCGATCAGCCTCAATCCGTTATCGGACGTTTGGTCGCGGAGGCTGAATTTTCAGACGTTGGTTCCAACGGACCCTTCCTTGTCCATCCTGGCATTGAAGTCGCCAAGCACGATTTTGATATCGTGACGGGGGCAGCGCTTGTACGTGCGCTCCGAGGGCTCATTTAAAGGATCTTTGAGTGCCTCAACCTACTATCGGAGAATGGGCGCAGATGAGAGAGATGTTGAAGAACCTCGCTTTGATGCGGATTGTGGCTAGACGCTTGTCCACCGACAGTACTCGGCGACGGAGTCTCTCTCCCACCACAAATCCAACCCCAAATTTGCGCTCCTTTACAAGGCAGCTGTATTATACATCGCAAGGCCCCAGACTTTGCTTGCCTTGCCCCGTCCAATGCAATTCTTAGATGGCGGTGATGTCAGCTTTTGTCCTTACGAGGACATAAACCAGCCGCGCAAAGGCACCTTCCCCATTAAGGGTCCGGATATTCCAGGTGCATGCCCTCAAATCGTAGTCCTTTAAACGTTTACCGCGGTCGTCATCATAAGAGGGGGTCTCATTCGGGGCTTTGCCTTGCTTCTTCACTGGAAGCACGCATTTCATTACTTTTCAATAATTTGAACACTTCTTTAAACTAAAATAATGCAAATGTAATTATTACATATAATTTTCATATAAATTTCATATGACTGGTGACTATTTTGTTAACGACAATTTTAAACCCCGACAAAGACAATTTGTCACTTTTTCAATGGAATTTCTCATGAAAGAGGTGTTGACAATGATTTTTATGAAACAAACCACCCACCAAACCACCGAATTGTCGCTAACAACATGGAAAATTCCTATCGTTACAAAATTATCACAGTCGCTTTATGAAATAGGGCCCTGGTCACAAGTCTGTCGCTAAAAAAAAATAAAAATATATAACAATATTCTGAAATTTATTAAGGGCAGCGATCTAGCGGATATCCGAATCCGGCTGTTATTTTTTACATGGCATCGAGAATCCGGTTATCCGGCGAGATATACACCCGTTTGGGAGCGAGCTAAAGTGAGAAAGCGTAAAACTACGCGTGCGCTGGGTTTGGGTCCGGCAACGTTAAAACCCCGCCCAATGAAAAAGAACAAACAGCCTCGGATGAGACGCTCTTTTTCTGATGACGACCACGGCAAACGTATAAAGAACTATGATTTAACGGTATGCACCTAGAATATCCGGACCCTTAATGGGGAAGGTGCCTCTTCCCGGCTGGTTGATGTCCTCGGGAAGACAAAGGCTGACATCACCGCCATCCAAATAATGCGGTGGTCGGGGTAAGGAAAAGTAAGCGTGAAGCCTTGCGACGTCTACTATAGTTGCTACGTAAAGGAGGGCGAATTCGGTGTTGGATTCTTGGTAGAAGAGAGACTCCGTCGCCGAGTACTGGCGTTTACCCCGGTGGACGAACGTCAAGCCACAATCCGCATCAAAGCTAGATTCTTCAACATCTCGCTCATCTGCGCCCATGCCCGATGGAAGAAAAGGATGAGGCGTCCAAGGATCTCTTCTATGAGCGCTTGGAACGTACATATGAGCGCTGCCCCCGACACGATGTCAAAATCGTGCTTGGCGATTTTAATGCCAAGGTGGGCAAGGAAGGGATCTTTGGCGCCACTGTCGGAAAATTCAGCCTCCACGACGAAACGTCCGATAACGGACTGAGGCTGATCGACTTCGCCGGGGCCCGAAATATGGTAATATGTAGTACTAGGTTCCAGCATAAGAACATCCACCAAGCTACATGGCTGTCTCCAGATCGAAAAACGAGAAACCAAATCGATCATGTTGTGATAGACGGAAGGCATGCTTCAAGCGTTTTGGACGTACGTACACTCCGAGGGCCAAACATCGACTCGGACCACTATCTTGTTGTAGCCAAGATACGCACCCGCCTCTGTGCAGCAAAAAATGTGCGCCCAACAATGCAAGGAAAGCTTAACGTCGAAAAGCTGCAATCACAACAGACGGCCAATTTATTCGCCACTCGACTCACACACCTGCTCTCTGAGAGCACTCTTCAACAATCCGACGTACGCGAGCAGTGGAACCACATTTCCCGATCATTAAGTACCGCCGCCGAAGAAGTAGTTGGATTTCAGCGAGCCCGAAAGAACAACTGGTACGATGAGGAATGTCAAGAAGCCGCAGAGAAAAAAGATGCCGCCTACAGGGCCACGCTGCGATCGGGCGCAACGCGAGCCATGTGGGACCGTTATAGGGAACTGAAGAAGGAAGCGAGACGTATTTGCCGCAATAAGAAGAGAGAGGCCGAAATACGTGAGTGCGAAGAGCTTGAGATGCTGGCCGACAGGAAGAACGCCCGAAAATTCTACCAGAGGGTTAGGCGACTTACGGAAGGTTTCAAGACCGGGGCGAACTCCTGTAAGAACAACAATGGCGACCTAGTGACCGATGTCCAGAATATACTTAAATTGTGGAGGGAACACTTTTATAACCTACTGAATGGTAGCAGCGCTGAAAGTAGTGAGGAAGACGAACCCGAGTCCCCAGTCGATGATGATGGAGTAGCTGTCCCACCGCCTGACTATGACGAGGTACGAATAGCGATTACGCGGCTGAAAAACAACAAAGCTGCTGGAGCTGACGGCCTGCCAGCCGAGCTATTCAAGTACGGCGGCGAGGAGCTGATGAGGTGCATGCATCAGCTCGTATGCAGAATATGGTCAGATGAACGCATGCCCGACGACTGGAATTTAAGTGTGCTCTGCCCAATCCACAAGAAAGGCGACCCCGCCATACGCGCCAACTACCGCGGAATTAGCCTTCTAAGCATAGGTTACAAGGTCTTATCGAGCGTATTGTGCGAAAGACTGAAGCCCACCGTCAACGAGCTGATTGGACCTTATCAGTGTGGCTTTAGGCCTGGAAAATCCACCATAGATCAGGTATTCACAATACGCCAAATCTTGGAAAAGACCCGCGAGAATAGGATCGACACACACCATCTATTTGTCGATTTCAAAGCCGCTTTCGACAGCACGAAGAGAAGTTGCCTTTATGCCGCGATGTCTGAATTTGGTATCCCCGCGAAACTAATACGGCTGTGTAAAATGACGTTGAGCAATACCACCAGCTCCGTCAGAATAGGGAAGGACCTCTCCGAGCCGTTTGATACCAAACGAGGTTTCAGACAAGGGGACCCCCTTTCGTGTGATTTCTTTAATCTTATGTTGGAGAAGATAATAAGAGCCGCAGAACTGAACCGCTCAGGCACAATACTTTATAAGAGCGTACAATTGCTGGCGTATGCCGACGACATCGATATTATCGGTAAAAACAAGGGCTACGTCTGTTCTGCCTTCTCGGGATTGGATAGAGAAGCAAAGCGAATGGGTCTGGTGGTGAACGAGGACAAAACGAAGTATCTCCTGTCAGCACACAAACAGTCAGAGCATACGCGTCTTGGCACCCACGTCACTGTTGACAGTTACAAGTTTGAAAAAGTAGACGACTTCGTTTATTTGGGAACCAGCATTAACACCAATAATAATGTCAGCCTTGAAATCCAACGGAGAATCACTCTTGCCAACAAGTGCTACTTTGGGCTGAGTAGGCAATTGAGAAGTAAAGTCCTCTCTCGTCGTACAAAGATCACACTCTATAAGTCACTCATCATGCCTGTGCTGGTGTATGGCGCGGAAGCATGGACAATGAAAGCATCTGATGAGGCGGCTCTTGGAGTTTTCGAGAGAAAGATTCTACGAAAGATTTACGGACCTTTACTCGTTGGTGATGGCGTACAACGCAGACGAATTAACGATGAGCTTTATGAGCTTTACAACGATTATACATAGTGCAGCGGATTAAAATTCAGCGGCTCCGCTGGCTTGGCCATGTCGTTCGAATGGACAGAAACGCTCCTGCTCTGAAAATATTCAACGCGGGCCGCGATGCTGGTAACGGAGGAAGAGGCAGGCCTCCTCTGCGTTGGAAAGACCAGGTGGAGAAGGAATTGGCTTCACTTGGCATTTCAAATTGGCGTCAGTTAGCACAGAAGAATGACTGGCGTGCTGTTTTGGACTCGGCCAAATCGCTTAGGCGGTTTTAGCGCCAATAAGGAAGAAGAGAAGTTATTTAAAGAGAAAAATATGAATTTAGCTGGTATACTATTAAATTTAAGTCTACGAATGTTCTAATAGTGCTAACCCTTTCATTGTCAGCCGTTTTTATAAAAATGCTGAATTTCCCTAACCATATGTACTTATAGCATTTTTCCTGTTTAAGTTTGTAAGCAGCAGTAAACAGAGCACGAGCAAACTTTGTAAGAGAGTCATTTATATAAATTCTCTTTTTATTGGAGTCATCAAACAACCGAGTGGTCAGCTTTTTGCAGCCATAACTCTCATCTTGATATCTATAGACCAAAAATGCACTCATATAATATCGCAAGTGCGTGAAGAGGCATTATTCGGCTGTATTTTTTTCACTACACAATTCCCAACTTCAGTAGGTCACATTGAAACGCCCAAGGCGTCCACCTATATTTTTGCATGCTTTTTTCCGCATTGTTTCTGTTTGGTTGCGGTATGCTAGTAATTTCAATCTTTCTGCTTCCAATGTATTTTGCTCTCAAACCTTATTACCTTTTCTTTTGAAGTTTTGTTCTCCTCTCAAAAAATAGTCAAAGTGCCAAGCATATCAGTGCTGATCCGCCTTAGGGCTACAACCTTTTCATACAAGAGCTGAAAAGTTATTGTTTTATTGCAGCTAACCGAATTTCCATAAGGCTGTTGACCCGTGGATTTGTTGTTTATGCCTGTCGATTTTTTCTGTTGCTGTCTATGTAGTGCATTCCCTTGCGCATCTGGTTTAACTGCAGTTGGCTGGTGTTTTTATTATTGCACTGTCAGCTTCAAACCTGGAGATGCCAAATTAGTATCTAGCGTTGAGATGCTAGTGGGTGGCTGGGATAAGACAGGTGTTGTAGGTGGGGAATCAACATTTTTAGCTGGCAGGGCCTGCAGATGCATTGACTTACGGCGAGCGCAGTTACAAGTATCTCATCGATACTTAACGCTGTTGGATTTCATGTATTCGACGTCATTTTGTGTTAACTCGACGCGACACACGGGACACATTTATGTGATAGGTAAACTTCAGGGTTTCATCTAACCCAGTTTTATTCAAAAATACAAAGCTTACATAAAATTAAGTCTAGGTGAAAAGACAGTATCATTATGGCTTATTTTGGACGTAAAATTCTCTGAAACATGGCTCTATACTTGGTCTTTATGTTCAAATCTATTATGTTCAAAAAAGCCTAAATATATGAGTATTTATTTCACTATGAAGCTAATATTTTCTCTCTTAAAGTCGGTAAAGACTTTCAGACTGTATTTAGTAAGTACCGTTAAAGAAACTATAGATTTTTCAATATAAAAATAAGCAGTTCCGCATTATCAGACAACAACATATTTCTGTTGTCATCATATGTAAATACTTAAATACTACCCTGAGGAAGGTGGTGCGCAGATATACTTCATTTCCTGTGTAAACAAGTTTGGAAATTCTTTGCGACTATGCTTCCACCAAATAAAAGGATCTTCTTGACTGGGTACAAGGGGTAGCTGTAAATATTTCTCCATTTCTAAATTGCTGCATTTTTTCTTGTACGGTCGCTGCCTTATGTACACAAAAACTGGAGTCAGCATCAGAGCCGTTGGCAATATCCTGAAAGCCTTGCCATCCTGGTCAGCTCGACCTTCAATAGAAGCTTTCACTAGAGTTCAGCCTAGGGATGTCGATGTTTTGCTTCTATGCATAGAATTTTTCCCACTCGATATAAAAATAGTCGATGTGTCGATGCATTGATTCATCAATGTTTTTTTGAAAATTGATATCTCTAGTGCATTGAACCGCCATTTAAGTTTTCCAAGTGTGCAAAAAAGAGAAGTGACTTTAACCAACAAATTCAAAGGGCTCCAAAAAGTGCTGTTAGAAACATAATTAGCTTAGTTGTAGTAAATAATTTAAAATTTTTTACAATTTTGCTAGTAACACATTTTGTACTGAAATTATATCTGAGAAAATACTACGCAAATCAATGCATCAATGAATAAAAATAAGCAATTGCTTTTTCTTAAAATTTTAGATCTTTTACTCAATTTATTCAAACAAAATTGAAGTAAAAGGTATGAAAATTTAAGAAAAAGCAATTGCTTATTTTTTATTCATACGGCCCAATGTATGCCCTTCGAATTTAAGAAACACAGCGATGTGTTTTTGCCGCTGACATCTATACTTCAGCCTTTTCATATGATTCCGCAGGTTTCTCCATGCTAACTGATTAATGTTTTCGAATTAGTTCACCATCAACCCAGTTTTTAGATTTATTGATATCAGAAAGAAAAGAGTTTGAAACGTGGGTTACAAAATATTGCAACAATGAAGCATTATGGGACGATACGGGAAGCGGGGCGATATGTAAGCATGCATAAGAGTTCGATTTTATGGGTCGATTACGAATAGCAACGCAACCCAGCTGGCAACGCGACTGGAAAGAAAATTTTTATTACGAATGGCAACTATCTTCAGTTGCTATAGAGTTATCGATAATCGAAATTTGACAATTCGGCAGCCAGCAAGTGGCTGTAAACAAGCTGTGCGAGTAAAATTAAATTATTAAAATAAAGAGTTTTAAAGAAAAGTCAGCAATAAAGCTAAGTTCAGCACAATTATTTGTTTAAGAGGAAGAGAACTGCACGAACGTGGCCTCAATCACGCAACATTTAAAGGATCATTCCAATCCTCTAGAGCTACCGCGTGTACTATAAAAAAAGTTAATGCTTTCAAGGTTTTTCTTTTATTATCGTTTTGTGTTCACTTTCAAAGCATATTCAGGACTTCCAAAAGAAGCTGTATTATAATTGGTTAATAAAGAGATGAACCAGTTCCTTCAAATTCAATACTTCCACTCCTTAGAGCTAAAAGCGCACCTCTTCGATTTTCCGCAGAAGGAAGTGCCACAGCAATGACCTCAATTTGGAAAACTTGATGTGGCGTTAGTTTGGAAAGAGGTGTTTCAGTCCATAAAGGAAAAAATTTGCAATCAGTGATCGCTTTTGTTTCGCCAAAAGGGCGTACTCCACGGGAACTAAAATTTCAAGTTGTTGTTTTGTTATTTTCACCATATTCTGTAAATCAAACTGCATTGGAAAATGTTAATATCGTTCAAATTATTAAAAAGTAAAATATACAGTCAGTCAACAAAGTTTAGGTACAGCGAAGTTTTTACACTACGGGCAACTATTTTTTAAATATTTTATTTTTTGCAAATTTTTTATAAAAATATGGTTAATTCTACAACAAAAACCTTAAAAATCAAAGTTCCAAACCTTGTGCAAAATTAAAGAAAATTCTGCAAAATTTCAATCCCAGTATTGCACTTTTTATTTACGCTTTCTAGAAAAAAGTTGAGTATGCAGTTTTTTAGCCCATTCAATTTTAGTATAATAAAGTGCAAGTATGAGGAAGCTAGGACTTATCATTGATTTTTGGGAAATTTTTTGGTTGAAGGTGTCGCACATTTTTTCCATATAAAAAAATTATCAAACATTATTTTATATGGAGAAAATGAGCGACACCTTCAACAAAAAAAGTGCTCAAAATCAATGGTAAGTCCTAGCTACCTCAAACTTGCACTAGGTTATACTAAAATTGAATAGGCTAAGAAACTGCATATTCAAATTTTTTCTAGAGAGCGTAAATAAAAAGTGCAATATTTGAATGAAATTTTGCAGAATTTTCTTTAGTTTTGCACAAAGTTTGGAACTCTGATTTTTGGGGTTTTTATTGTAGAAGTAACCATATTTTTATAAAAAATTATTGAAAAATATAATATTTGAAAAATAGTTGCCAGTATTGTAAAAAAATCGCTGTACCTAAACTTTATTGACTGACTGTATGACATACTTTTCAATTTTCGCTCCTAAATACGCTCCAAAATCCTTTCCAAGCAACCACATAAAAGTAGTTGTCTGTATACACACTTTGTAGCAACTGCAGTTGCCAGTTGAAAGTTGCCGGTTGCCATCTGTAATATCGTTTCAGCAGCTAGCAACGCAACTGAAGTTCGCTTGCTATCGATAATCAACCCATTAATCACATTTTAAAATAAAAATACATCAACCACGCGTTTTTGCTTAGCGGCGTTCATTGTTGTTTATCTTTTGTCTTTGACGTTTCTCCTCTGTTTACCAAAAATAATCGATAGATCAGGGTTGAAAACGTAGAACTTATCTTTTTAATACAGGATTATTTAACAACTTGGATTTAAGGGGATAAATTTTGTATTTCTAATTACGTGTTGGATAGTTCACTTCGAAAAAGCAGATAATCTGAGGCCTATTTCATAAAACTGACAGGTGTGAAAATTGTCGATTTTCTATGAAATTTCACTGCCAACTTTGTCGGCGAAATTTTTTCTGTTGTATACACGCTTGTAGGTAACTGTAAAAATTTTCGGAAAGCGACAGTGATAATATGGAATACTGTCGACAATTGTCACTCTGAAAAAATTTTCGCGAAAATAGCGACAAAACCAAAGAACTTCGTCCGAAAGGTTTCACAGGGTAGTTTTTTAAATGTATTTATATGGTAGGTGCGCGCATTTCATTACTTTTCAATAATTTGAATACTTCTTAAAACTAAAATAATGCAAATGCAATTATTACATATGATTTTCATATAAATTTCATATGACTGGCGACTACACTCAGAAAAAAGTCAGCCAAATATATTTCTCTCAACACATGATTTGGTAATTATAACCAAATAGTGTAACTATAACCAAATCATGTGTTGATATAAACATATTTGGTTGACGTAACTAAACTCTTTTCTCAGTGTATTTTGCTAACGACAATTTTAAACCCCGAAAAAGACAATTTGTCACTTTTTTAGTGGAATTTTTCGTGGAAGAAGTGTTGACAATTGTTTTTATGAAAGAAAACACCCACCAAACTGTCGAATTGTCACTGACAATATGGAAAATGCCTGTCGTTACAAGATTATTACAGTCGCTTTATGAAATAGGCCTCTGGTCACAAGTCTGCCGCTAAAAAAAAACCGAATATAACAATATTCTGAAATTTATTAAGGGCAGCAGTCTAGCGGATATCCGAATCCGGCTGTTATTTTTTACATGGTATCCGGAATCCGGCGAAATCCCTATTCGGCACATCCCTAGCTATTACAAACAAAAACATCAAAGTTTTGCCTAAGGGGACGTGTTATTTGCTGAATAACTAAGAAATTGTTAAAGCCTGCTGAGAGTGAATTATGTATAATGCTATTGCTAGCGATGATTGGGTTATCACTAATTAGAACATCAGTAGGAAACATTTTTGAAGGTGTTATTTAAAGAGAAAAAATCTAGTATACTATTAAATTTAAGTCTACGAATGTTCTAATAGTGATAATCCTTTCATTGTGAGCCCTTTTTTAACAAAGCTGAATTTTCCTAACCATATGTACTTATAGCGTTTTTCCTGTTTAAGTTTGTAAGCAGCAGTAAACACAGCACGAGTAAACCTTGTAAGAGAATCATTTATATAAATTCTCTTTTTATTGGAGTCATCAAACAACCGAGTGGTCAGCTTGTGGCAGCCATAACTCTCATCTTGATATCTATAGATGAAAAATGCACANGCTGAATTTTCCTAACCATATGTACTTATAGCGTTTTTCCTGTTTAAGTTTGTAAGCAGCAGTAAACACAGCACGAGTAAACCTTGTAAGAGAATCATTTATATAAATTCTCTTTTTATTGGAGTCATCAAACAACCGAGTGGTCAGCTTGTGGCAGCCATAACTCTGATCTTGATATCTATAGATGAAAAATGCACGCATATAATATCGCAAGTGGGTGAAGAGGCATTTTTCAGCTGTATTTTTTTCAGCACACAATTTACAAACTTCAGTAGGTGAAATTGAAACGCCCAAGGCGTCCACTATTATTTTTTGCATGCATTATTCGGCGTTGTTTCTGTTTGGTTGCTGTATGTCAGTAATTTCAATCTTTCTGCTCTCCAACGTATTTTGCTCTCAAACGTATTACCTTTTATTTTAAAGTTTTATTCTTCTCTGAAAAACCATTCAATGTGTGAAGCATATCAGTGTTGATCCGTCTTAGGGCTACAATCACTTCATACAAGAGCTGAAAATTTATTGTTTTATTGCAGCTAACCGAATTTTCATAAGGGTGTTGACCCGTGGATTCATTGTTTCCGCTTGTCGATTTTTTCTGTTGCTATCTATGTAGTGCATTCCCTTGCGCATCTGGTTTAACTGCAGTTGGCTGGTGTTGTTTTTGTTGCAGTGTCAGCTTTAAACCTGGCGATGCTAAATTAGTATCCAGCGTTGAGATGCTAGTGGGTGGCTTGGATAACACAGGTGTTGTAGATGGGGAGTCAACATTTGTAGCCGGCAGGGGCTGCAGATGCATTGACTTACAGCGAGCGCAGTTATATGAATCGCTTGATACTTGTGTTAACTTGACGCATGTACAATGAAAAATGTGCTTGCAATCAATGCAATTGACTTTGCCTACGTCAGTGCGGTCAACTGTTTGTTCACAAATTAAGCAGTTCATTGTAAATCGATGAAGAAAAGACGAAAACTTTAAAAATTAATGTAAGTTTGACTATAGTTAAATATAAGACGAAAAGTTCAAATGCGCTCACCCCACATACTGAAAACACGACTACTCGCGACGACAGGCTACTTTGCTATGGTTTGCTCCAAGCGTATTTAAGCAGTGCGTCATCACAGACCAGGTAGAATGTTCTTTGTTTTTGTCTAGTGTTGTGGGTTTTTGATTGTCATTGGGTACGTGACGTCTGGTAGCGAACGTGTTAAAATTTTTGACGTGATTCTTAAAGTATTGAACAAAAGTGGTTCAGGCAGAAGGCCCATATACGGACCACATTTCATAGTTTTTTTTTTTTTACTTAAGAATACCTCAGGTTGTGCGGTACACTGAGAGAAAAATGCTTGATATAAGCTTAGCGTAAATAACCCGTATAATGTTGCGATCCATAATTAAGTTTGTTTGAATTAACCAAATAAAGTTTAAATCGGAAATGGTTTGTGTATATATGGTTGGTTGTACTCAAGTTCTAAATAGATTAAATAAATCATTTTCTATATAAACTTTATACGCTTTTTTAATAAGTTATTCAGTTGATAGTACGTTATTTTATAAATTTTTTCAAGTCGTTGTCGATAACTTGCGTAAATAGTAATTTACACCGAGGTTCTGTGGTACAATTGACGCTTGTTTTTAAGTTTTTCGTTTTTGTTAAATTTAGCAGCAAAGATGTCCAACGTTAATGATTTTTTGTGGGCATGTGACGCATTGTTACAATTTGAAGCGGGCTTCAATAACATGCCATGTACCAGCCATTCCATTTTTTCCTTGGAGATCCAAAAGGAAGAACTGAAGGCGCTCTGGGTCTTAAGCCGCTCTGGGTCAAGGTGAAGGATGCGTTCGATGACTACTCTAGGAAGCTGGCGGACGACGAAACAGGTCAGGCTGCACTTCGGCTGGCGAAATAAGAGCCAATTAAAAACGCTTTTTAACCTACCATCGGTAACAAGCGAACGTGGTACGGAAATTAAAAACTTACAACGGGCAGTTAATAACTGTATATCCGTGTTGTGTTAGAATTGTACGGGACTGATATTGAGAACTGGGATGCGATCTTTGCGTTCTTAGCAAGGATTCGATTACCGGCTACCACCGTTTTGGGAACAAGGCATTGTGGGCTCAGTTCTCACATCCCGCATGTAGATTATCCCGGAACAGTCGCATGCGCTATAGAGCCGCCCAAAATTTCTGGCAATGAAAGTTGAGGATCGCCCCAACCTTGTCAAAAAACATAACTTGTGTATGAACTGCCTATCGAATTCACACATCGCGAAATAGTGCAAGAAGTCGTTTAATTGGTGGAGCTATCACCAGAGGCATCAGTCGCTGCTACATCGAACTTCAGCTCCACAGAAGTCCAACTCTCCGCAACAGCGAAAAGTCGCGCATTTCGTTGTAGGTTCTTCTGTAAACCCCCAGTTTAAAATCGAGGCCAGAGGTCTGGTTCTACCCTAATTAACAGGAAACCTCCCGAAGTTTACAGTGGATCAAGTGCATCTTGAGTCACGGCCCCCTTTAAGGCTAGGCGATGCCAACAGGAGTCAGCAAGTGGACCTAATTCTTGGATGTTTATCCAGGGCTCATAAAGGGCAAGGTGCAACGGAACGTTCTGCGATCACTTCTAGCGCAGGAAACGGTGTTTGGCTGGATTTTGACGGGACCAGTACCACCTGCGACCATAAGGAGCTTCACTACTTGTGTGTCTCACGGCACAGAAATTCCAAGCCCTCAGATTACTCGGTTTTGGGAGTTAGAAGAAGTTTCCACCAAGGGGAAAATTACCCCCGAAGATGAATTTTGTGAGGACTTGTACGCGAAGACAAACATGAGGAATGAGCAAGATGGCTCTACCCTTTCGGCTGGAATTTCCAGACGAGATTAACCTCGGCCTTTCAAGGAGTGGAGCAGCACGGAAATTCCTGCGCAGCGAAGCTGGTTATATCAGGAAGCTGTAGTTGAAGACGGCGTATGACCGGGTTCTCAATGAGCTCAACCATATGTGCCCCGTGCGGAAAACAGCGCAACTACCAACACACCGGCCATATTACCTACCACATTACGCCGTGAAACTGGCCAGCATAACCACGAAGGTGCGAGTGGTGTTTAACGCGTCTTGTCCCACGTCAAATAGAGACAGCTTAAATGACGTATTATACCCCACGCCTATTCCACAAGCGGATTTGGTTTGCCTACTTTTAAGGCGCCGCTTATTCAAATGCGTTTTTAATGCAGACATCGAGATGTATAGGTAAATTATGCTCTAGCACACCCCATTTCAAAGAATTATTTTCAGAGAATCCCCGGACGAAGAACTTCAGGATTGCGAACTTAAGATCGTGACGTTTGGAGTAAGCTGCGTCCTATATTTGGCACTAAGGACGCTACACCAGATCGAAGATGATGTTAAAACGATATTTCCACTAGCTGTAAAGATTTTGAAGCACTATGTGTATGTTTAGGACGTCCTGGCTGGAACCCACGATTGCACAACTGCAATACAAATGCAAGATGAGGTAATTGAAGTTCTTAAAACTGCCAGCTTCCCCCTAATGGACGTCGATTTGTAAGAAGATTTTGACAGGACTACCCAAGGCGCACATATATAAAGAGAATTTATTGGAGCTTGACGACATGAGTGAGACAAAAATGTTGGGAATCCGTTGAAATACGGTATACGACATGTTTCAGTTCACCATGCAGCCGAATCCCAGAAAACAGAAGTACACTAAGCGAGAGGTTTTATCCTGCGTAGCAAAATTGTTCGACCCAGCAGGATTGCTCGGACCAATTATATTGGTAGCAAAGATCTTCATACAGGAGACCTGGCTAACCAAAATAGACTGGGATGACAGTATACCCCGAAACAAACAAGTTACCATCAGCAGCGCGCGGACGTGTTTTTTATCGCTCTGTGATTATTGCATTCTAATTTGCATAGTTCGTTTAATCCAACTGTGAAATGAGTGTAAACATAAACTTGATAACTTTTCCTTAAACTAAGTGAGACAGTGACCCTAATCCTACATATTTCCTGCTATTATCTGCCTCTAAAAATGCCGTGTATTTGTGCCAATAAGGTTGAGCGGCCACAACCTAAAGTGCAGTGTGCACAGTGCAGTGAACTTTTCACTTAGAGTGTGTTAAAATCCAGCCGGCTGACCTTGAGTTTTTGCTTAAAACTGGTAAGCATTTTCTTTGTGCTAAGAATGCGTCTGCTCGGCGTGACCCCCTTCGAACGCCTCCACCTCCCATCGATTTGAACGAATCAATTACAGAAAACAATGTCTCTGCAGACATTCAGCTCAACTCCCATAGAAGCACCAACAACTTTCCTACTCTTTCACCACTTCACCAACATGCACACTCAACTGCTTCTGCTGGCATTGAAATTGTCCAAAAAGAGCTAATCATAATCTTGAAGGAACACACATCTCAACAAACAAAAACTCCACAATTAGCGCTAAATGAAATCACCGCTCTTAGAGAAGAAAACGTGCGTATTATTGGTATTGTTAGTTCTCTGCGCGAAGATAATACGTCACTCGCCATGCAAATTGAATCGTTTAAAGCCGAAANGCATTTTCTTTGTGCTAAGAATGCGTCTGCTCGGCGTGACCCCCTTCGAACGCCTCCACCTCCCATCGATTTGAACGAATCAATTACAGAAAACAATGTCTCTGCAGACATTCAGCTCAACTCCCATAGAAGCACCAACAACTTTCCTACTCTTTCACCACTTCACCAACATGCACACTCAACTGCTTCTGCGGGCATTGAAATTGTCCAAAAAGAGCTAATCATAATCTTGAAGGAACACACATCTCAACAAACAAAAACTCCACAATTAGCGCTAAATGAAATCACCGCTCTTAGAGAAGAAAACGTGCGTATTATTGGTATTGTTAGTTCTCTGCGCGAAGATAATACGTCACTCGCCATGCAAATTGAATCGTTGAAAGCCGAAATTCGCGNTCCCATAGAAGCACCAACAACTTTCCTACTCTTTCACCACTTCACCAACATGCACACTCAACTGCTTCTGCTGGCATTGAAATTGTCCAAAAAGAGCTAATCATAATCTTGAAGGAACACACATCTCAACAAACAAAAACTCCACAATTAGCGCTAAATGAAATCACCGCTCTTAGAGAAGAAAACGTGCGTATTATTGGTATTGTTAGTTCTCTGCGCGAAGATAATACGTCACTCGCCATGCAAATTGAATCGTTTAAAGCCGAAATTCGCACTCTGCAAAGCAAGCTTCAATTTGATGAGTTGCTCTCGGCTATGTCAACGCTAGCAAGTAATATTAAGACATTCCGCTATCACAAAGAACGTTCTTGCTCTAATCTCCAAAAAGTCGTCAACAATTCGAAGAGCGTTAATGTAATACAGTGAAACCCGCTTAAGTACCCCCCGCTTAAGTACCTAACTCGCTTAAGTAACCAACATTTTTGTGCAATGCGAATTTTTGAATGTAATCTGAAGAAAATCCCCCTCTTAAGTACCTCCCCGCTTAATTACACAACCCGCCTAAGTACCTCAATTTTTCGCACCCCATTTACCATTTTACCTATAACTCGCCTCTTTTAAGTGCTCTTTTAAAATTCCTTAAAATATTTACATATTTTGAATCTCAGTGGCAGCGTTACACACCTTCGGCAAAAAAAAAAAAATCAACGGTAATTTTTAGCCACTTGAAACTTGCACATTATTACTCTAAAATTGAATGGGCAATTAAACTGTATACTCTAAAAACACGTCTCAGAAAAAAATTTTAAATTTTTATGAATTTTTTCCTTAAGGGTTTTATAAAATCTTAAGCTTAGGTTTACACGGTATTTGTTAAGANATTGAAATTGTCCAAAAAGAGCTAATCATAATCTTGAAGGAACACACATCTCAACAAACAAAAACTCCACAATTAGCGCTAAATGAAATCACCGCTCTTAGAGAAGAAAACGTGCGTATTATTGGTATTGTTAGTTCTCTGCGCGAAGATAATACGTCACTCGCCATGCAAATTGAATCGTTTAAAGCCGAAATTCGCACTCTGCAAAGCAAGCTTCAATTTGATGAGTTGCTCTCGGCTATGTCAACGCTAGCAAGTAATATTAAGACATTCCGCTATCACAAAGAACGTTCTTGCTCTAATCTCCAAAAAGTCGTCAACAATTCGAAGAGCGTTAATGTAATACAGTGAAACCCGCTTAAGTACCCCCCGCTTAAGTACCTAACTCGCTTAAGTAGCCAACATTTTTGTGCAATGCGAATTTTTGAATGTAATCTGAAGAAAATCCCCCTCTTAAGTACCTCCCCGCTTAATTACACAACCCGCCTAAGTACCTCAATTTTTCGCACCCCATTTACCATTTTACCTATAACTCGCCTCTTTTAAGTGCTCTTTTAAAATTCCTTAAAATATTTACATATTTTGAATCTCAGTGGCAGCGTTACACACCTTCGGCAAAAAAAAAAAAATCAACGGTAATTTTTAGCCACTTGAAACTTGCACATTATTACTCTAAAATTGAATGGGCAATTAAACTGTATACTCTAAAAACACGTCTCAGAAAAAAATTTTAAATTTTTATGAATTTTTTCCTTAAGGGTTTTATAAAATCTTAAGCTTAGGTTTACACGGTATTTGTTAAGAAATGAACTGTATTTTAATTGAAAAATCTTAAATAAATACGTATACTTCATTAAATGTTTATGTTTTATTCAAGGATTTACATATTTATAAAAGTTAACAAAAAGATGTTACTACATCAATAATTATGTTCGCTTAAGTACCCGCATACCCGTAGACCATTTTGGGAAGCTACAGGCGAGCTACAATGCAGTAAGATTAGATGCACTGTCAACATGGAAAGACACTAGATTCGGTCATACCAACGTCCTGACCAACTACCCCGACACAATCAGGTCCCCAGATTATACCACACCACCGATGGTGCTCGAGAATAAGTTCTCCACACGTATCCCTTCGAGGAAGGACTGGGAGGACGACTCGGTCTGGGGCCTACTCAACAGCCATATACACGGATGGCTCTAAACTAAATCTAAGAGTAGGGAGTGGGATACACTCAAAGGACCTCTCACTAGATCTCTGCTTTAGGCTACCAGACCACTGCAGTGTCTTTCAAGCGGAACTCGCGGCCATAAAGGAGGCTGCACTCTGGCTCATCGATTATCTTCTTAATCTACCCTCAGTAACCCTACACTCCGATCTCCAAGCAGCTATTAAATCTCTGGATTGCTGCAAGACATCATCTACAACTGCTTTAGAATGTAGGAAAGTCCTTAACGATCTAGCTTCAAAATCTACTACTCACATCGTGTGGGTGCCGGGCCACAGGGAACTGTGCGGCGGACAAGCTTGCGCGGAAGGGAACCACCCTGTCGGGGGTCAACTCCTCCCATGCAGCGGGCATACCCCTATCTACCTGTAAGACACGGCTCTGGACATACTACGTGGAGAGGGCAAGCAAAAGATGGTCGGAAGACCCCACGTGTGGGACGACTCGACAAATCTGGCCCAACTACGACAAGAAAAGATCCGACGCACCCACTCGGCTAGAACGGCCTGTACTAAGGCTGGTGGCCGGTATAATTACGGGCCGCTGCTTAATGGGAAGGCATGCTAGCAGAATTGGTTTGACGGCTAACGATTTCTGCCGTGGTTGCCGCGACGATGACGAAATTGAGAGTGTGGAACACTATCTCTGTTNACAAATCTGGCCCAACTACGACAAGAAAAGATCCGACGCACCCACTCGGCTAGAACGGCCTGTACTAAGGCTGGTGGCCGGTATAATTACGGGCCGCTGCTTAATGGGAAGGCATGCTAGCAGAATTGGTTTGACGGCTAACGATTTCTGCCGTGGTTGCCGCGACGAGGACGAAATTGAGAGTGTGGAACACTATCTCTGTTATTTCCCCGCCCTCATGTGGGCGAGAAGACGCTCATTTCACCACCACCGTTTTGATTGTCTTGCGCATCTTAGAGAAGCAGGCATTTAGGAATTCTCGCACTTTCTAAACCTAACCAACTGATTCCACTTCTAGGCGAACGGACGGGTTCGAATTCGAGCTCTCAATTGCTATCACAACGGACCCACTGGGTCTAAGTTTGCCTCTCTCCTATGTTGGATGAAGGCAGCCGCTTCAACCTAACCTAACCGAAGTACCCGCATCGAGGTACTTAAGCGGGTTCTTTTAAGTACCCAACCCGCCTAAGTACCTCAAAAAGCTGACCTTTTCCGTGAGGTACTTAAGCGGGTTTTACTGTAAGTTCTCCTGCTAACTCTGCTGATGTCGTTGGCATAGATTCGCACTCTTTGGCTGCATCTCTTTGCACGTCCACATCATCGTCCACCTCAACTAAAGGCGCGCTATCTTATGCTGCTGCTGCTATTAGCTCTGCTACTGCCTTTGATTCGAACTCTATGGCTCCATATGTTTGCACGTCAGCATCATCGAAAACCTCAAGTAAACACTCTCTCTCTTTGGCTGCTCCTTCTAACACTTCTTCTTGCGCTACTCTTTCCGCTGCTGCTGCTCCCTCTGCTGCTGCTAACGTTAGTAATTTGCGTTATCCGCCTACTTTTGGTTCTTTACGCTCCCCAGGCGTGACAAACATGCAATCTCCTGCACAGTGGATTCGAATACAAAAAAAAAAAATCAGAAAAAACGCCGGATCTGGTAATTGGTCCTAGCAATAATACGGAACTCGACGTTGTCCCATCAAAACAATGGATTCACTTATCGTCTTTCAAATCTACTGNTGGTAATTGGTCCTAGCAATAATACGGAACTCGACGTTGTCCCATCAAAACAATGGATTCACTTATAGTCTTTCAAATCTACTGTTACTGCTGAAAACATTATATCTTATGTAGCCAAAAATGCCAAAATCGATGGTAGTTAAAGTGCCTGTTTTCCACTCATCAAAAAAGATATTGACGTCAAAAAGCTAAGGAAAATTAACTCTACGCTTGGTGTTTTACTGTCGCTCTTAGATACGATTTTATATCCAGGGCTCTGGCCAGCTGACGTTAAAGTTCGGTCGTTTCAATTTATCCAAAGAGAAGTCGTGATGAGCAATGATGTCTAGCAATCAACCAATAGAAGTGTTTGCGACTGCAAAGATATACGGATCTATTTTCAAAATATGGGTGGCACGCGTACCAAGTCGGAGGATATCCGAACCTTCACTGCTCATCTTGACTATGATGTCTTTGTCCTAATCGAAAATTGGCTAAGTCCTGATTTTTACGATCAAGAGTTTTTCGATTCAAAACTCTTTAATGTCTTCCGTAAAGACCGAGAAGCAGTTAAAACTGGCTGCTCGCTAGGCGGTGGAGTGCTAAAAGCTGTGAAACGTAAATTCAAATAAATCTTTGCAATTCTGATGCCATTCTGGATCAGTTGTGTATCAGCATAAAAGGCTCCTCAACGTATGGATCCCTGTATCTCATTGCCTCATATATTCCACCGAGCAGTACCTTCGACATTTACAAATCCCATACTGACAACATCATACACTTGGTTCAAAATAAATTCGGTGCCAATCACTTATGCGTTCTTGGTGACTACAACCCTCCTAGCATCATTTGGTCTGAAAAGTACTCCAATTTCGGCCGAATACCAACTAACGTTACTGCATCTCATGAAACATATTTTTTAGATAATATTTTAAGTCTTTATTTGGTTCAAATTAATAATTTTACTAATCAGCTGAACAGAATTCCTGATCTGGTTTTCGTTAGTTCAAATATCAACACCTCGATTTCCCAATGTCATTCAGCAATCTCACCTGCGGATAAGCACCATATTCCTTTGTTTCTTTCAGTTGAATTCTACGAATTTTCCGCCAGTAAATTAGCTGATAGAATCTCTTTCAAATTTGATACTTTTGATTTCTCTAAGCTTAACACTTGCCTATTGGAAATAAGTTGGGATAATTGGTTTTCTGATTTGGATATCAAGGAGTGTTATTCCGTATTTAGGTCTCATGTGTTTGTAATTTGCTTAAGGAACATACCATTAGCAAAAAAGAAGCCATACAAACTTCCCTGGTATACCTGTGAACTAAAAAAGCTTAAGAACCAACAAAACAAGTTTTACAAAAAGTTCGTTAAATACAAAAATCAAATCTTTTTCGAAAAATAAAAACTATTATCCAAGAAATTCAATTGCCTAAACAAATTTCTTTATAGAAATTATATCCTCAGGGTAAAATCGAGCTTTTAAACAAGCCCTAATGTTTTTTGGCATTTTATTAAATCCACCAATTCCTGTGTTGGTGTCCCGTCTGCTGTCTCCCTCGGGGAAAAATTTGCAACCTCGCCTCAAGAAGTGGCCGACTTATTTGCTGAGTTTTTTAAGTCGAATTTCGCTTGTGAAGATGTTGATAGTTCATTCCCTTCTAGTTATCCCAATAATCAAACAGCTTTAAATTTTGGTCGCCTACGTCTTACCTTGAAATTACAAAGGACATAAACACCATGAAAAACTCAATGCAGACTGATTTCGATGGATTTAGTACCATTTTCCTCAAAAAGTGCCCAGTTTTCGCTGCACCTCTTGAGTTTATTTTCAACAAATCTCTGAGTACTGGGATCTTTGTGGATGACTGGAAACTTACATCAATCACACTGATTTTTAAAAGTGGCAGAAAGCATGATGTAACTAATTACAGGCCAATTTCCAAGCTCTCGACCATCTCTAAACTGTTTGAGGGGATTGTTAAACATAAAATGTATTTTACCGTTAAAAGTTTAATCCTACCGAACCAGCATGGCTTTGTTTCTGGACGGTCTACAGTCACTAACTTAGCCATATTTAGTGAATACTGCATTGAAGCGTTTTCAGCTTGCCGTCAAGTGGATTTCGTATACACGGATTTTTCTAAAGCCATCGACAAGGTTTCACACACTATGTTGTTACATAAATTAGCTTCGCTCGGATTTCCCTCCGTATTCCTTAAATGGTTATCTTCGTATTTAAGTAATAGGTGTTGTATGGTCTCGATTGAGAGCGTGTCCTCTGACCTGTTCATAAANTTCTGATTTGGATATCAAGGAGTGTTATTCCGTATTTAGGTCTCATGTGTTTGTAATTTGCTTAAGGAACATACCATTAGCAAAAAAGAAGCCATACAAACTTCCCTGGTACACCTGTGAACTAAAAAAGCTTAAGAACCAACGAAACAAGTTTTACAAAAAGTTCGTTAAATACAAAAATCAAATCTTTTTCGAAAAATAAAAACTATTATCCAAGAAATTCAATTGCCTAAACAAATTTCTTTATAGAAATTATATCCTCAGGGTAAAATCGAGCTTTTAAACAAGCCCTAATGTTTTTTGGCATTTTATTAAATCCACCAATTCCTGTGTTGGTGTCCCCTCGGGGAAAAATTTGCAACCTCGCCTCAAGAAGTGGCCGACTTATTTGCTGAGTTTTTTAAGTCGAATTTCGCTTGTGAAGATGTTGATAGTTCATTCCCTTCTAGTTATCCCAATAATCAAACAGCTTTAAATTTTGGTCGCCTACGTCTTACCTTGAAATTACAAAGGACATAAACACCATGAAAAACTCAATGCAGACTGATTTCGATGGATTTAGTACCATTTTCCTCAAAAAGTGCCCAGTTTTCGCTGCACCTCTTGAGTTTATTTTCAACAAATCTCTGAGTACTGGGATCTTTGTGGATGACTGGAAACTTACATCAATCACACTGATTTTTAAAAGTGGCAGAAAGCATGATGTAACTAATTACAGGCCAATTTCCAAGCTCTCGACCATCTCTAAACTGTTTGAGGGGATTGTTAAACATAAAATGTATTTTACCGTTAAAAGTTTAATCCTACCGAACCAGCATGGCTTTGTTTCTGGACGGTCTACAGTCACTAACTTAGCCATATTTAGTGAATACTGCATTGAAGCGTTTTCAGCTTGCCGTCAAGTGGATTTCGTATACACGGATTTTTCTAAAGCCANCTAAATCCTTCGACAAGGTTTCACACACTATGTTGTTACAAAAAATTAGCTTCGCTCGGATTTCACTCCATATTCCTTAAATGGTAATCTTCATATTTAAGTAATAGGTGTTGTATGGTCTCGATTGAGGGCGTGTCCTCTGACCTGTTCATAACATCCTCAGGCGTGCCCCAAGGTAGTATCTTGGGACCACTGCTTTTCGTTCTATTTGTAAATGACATTGGCAGTTGCTTCTCTTTTTCAGAGTTCTTGCTCTATGCAGACGACCTGAAAGTTTTTTCTATCATAAAAAATTCTGAAGATGCAAAGCGAGATCAATAATTTCCCTGCAGTGAAAACCCAAACCAGTTAAAAAAAAAACTAGTTCATAAACTACTATGTGCCANAACTTAAGCGTTCAGCGACATCTGCCTTTGAATTGCCAAAGCCTAAAATAAAACGCAATTAATTGCTTTTCTTACAAATGTCGGCTGTGGCGTCACGTGAAGACTACTGGTTCTGGTTCTGGGATCGCAGGTTCGAGGCCGCTTGGAGGTGGTTAAGATTTTTAAAGTTAGAACAATGTAAGTAGGAATAATTATTTCAATTTAAATATAAATAACATCTTAAAAATCTAGTTGCATTACAAAAAAAAAAGAAACAAATGTATGGAAAGAAATACTTGTGCCATAAAAAAATAGATTAAAAAAATATATATATTTTTTTAAATTAAATTTAAGAACAAAAAAAAACCGTAAAAAAAATATAAATAAAAAAAATATTATAAAAAATAAAATAAAATAGAGAAATTTTCCCTGCGCCCGGGCTTGAACCTGGTACTTCAGGCATACCACGCGAGTGCTTTGCTCTGTCGGCCATTGCGACTGTTGGAGCGCCGCGAGCAAAAAGGCATACTAATGCTTTTCATAGGGGATGAATTGGTAGACTATCTCATCAACTGGTATGATGCTACTAGTATTTCTACTAGTAGATGCTGATGCATAGCCTGACAATTGACATCTCGTAGGACATCGCAATGTTAAATATACTAGTCGCCAACATTGAAAAAGGATAGAACGTGAACTAGTTGGACTGAAACGCAAACTGGTAGAATTCTATTTCACAACTAGTAGCTTTCCCTGCAGGGTTATATCATTGATGCCTTAGATCGCACCTGTAACTCAATATATAACTAACTATAGTATCTCCGGTACACTTCTTCATTCTTTAGATGAGGTTAAAGACATCGGAGTTATCTTTGATTGTTATTTTTCATTTAACAATCATATTAATTACATAATTTTAAAATCGTATGTTACCTTAGGTTTCTTTCGGCGAAATAGCTCTAATATTTCAGATCTTATACCCTAAAACTGCTATATTTAACCTACGTTCATCCCAAGCTTGAATACGCTGCATTTATCTGGCGACCCCATCACAAGTTCTCAATTGACAGCATTGAGCGTATTCAAAAGGTTTTCCTAAAGTTCGCCCTTCGATCCCTAAATTTTTGCGATCCGATCCCTTCCTATCATTCCCGTCTCCTACTTATAAATCTTACGTCTTTAGAAATCAGAAGGACTACCCTCTATTTGTGCTTTATACTTGGTGTTATAAATGGTGAAATTGATTGCCCCTCCTTGCTCCTTGCCTCCTTGCTACTCCATCGAGGACGCTACGTTCTTATCACCCCTTTTATTTAAAGAAACTCACTACCAATTATGCGAGGAACGCTCCTTTGGCGCGATCACTTCGTGAACTCAATGAGATCTCGAGTTCCACTCGGCTTGATTTTTCTTAGTCGAAAACAGCGTTTAATAATTCATTTAACTCCATTTCGTAATTTAAGTCTAAGCTATCGTTTTAGTCAGTAAGAACCTTTGTAGTTTATTGACTCTTTGAAATAAATAACTAAATAAATTTGCTGTTACGGTGGGAGACCTTTCTGGATAATTATGAAAATATTCAGAAGATAAGAATTGTACGATGGACCCATTTTACGCCGTGGGACCAAGTAGAGTTCCATGGATTCTGTGGTGCCTCGGATAGGGCATATACAGCCGCGTTATATATCAGAACACGCGAGCGCTATTCAAATAATGCGGCCCACATAAAATGTCTGGTCGGTAAAACAAAAGTAGCACCAGTAAAAAAGGTATCTCTGCCCCGGATAGAGCAGAAGTCACGCAGCCAGTAATATACAAATGGACCGGCTCCACGATCGTACTCTCATGGCTCAGAAAACCGNAGAACACGCGAGCGCTATTCAAATAATGCGGCCCACATAAAATGTCTGGTGGGTAAAACAAAAGTAGCACCAGTAAAAAAGGTATCTCTGCCCCGGATAGAGCAGAAGTCACACAGCCAGTAATATACAAATGGACCGGCTCCACGATCGTACTCTCATGGCTCAGAAAACCAGCATGTACATGGACAACGTTTTTGGCTAACAGAGTCATAAAAATTTATGAACTGGTTGGAGTATCCAGGCGGAAACATCTGGATTCTGCGGATAATCCAGTGGATCTTAGAAGCCGAAGCGTGGCTCCCCAGGACCAACTCTCAAGTACTCTGTGTTGGTATGGACCTAAGTGAGTGGCCCCACCAAACCAATAGAAATCCACTAGAAACCAACCTGGAGCAAAAAACTCAAGCGGCAGGCATCTCCGAGGAAATGGATATTCTGGACCGCTTTTCAGACTTCTCGCGAGCCATGAGAATGATTGCGCGTCTTTTCCGATCTTTTCGAAAAACTCATCCAGAGACAGACGAAATAACTGTCGATGAAATAAAGTAGGTAAATTTCGTCTCATCCTTGTTGCACAGAGACGTCACTACGCAGATGTGTACAAGGCCATCAACGCTTCACTGTCCTACCTTTTAATTCCATACCTTTCCGCTGTGCTGATGCCCTACCTGTCAATTCCATACCTTTCCGCTATGCTAATGCTCTTAATACTTCCTGCTCTGATAAAAACGACTCGGATAACATCCAGCTGTCAATGAATCCTACTTTAACTTATAAGAAAAATGATGTGAAAAGGAATGATGAGAAAAGAGCTGTTGTTGTTGGATTGAACACGAGCGTAGCAGTTCGACTTAAGTGGCTGCACTTATCATCGTTTAAGCCTACTGTTAAAAGCGAAAATATAATTGCATACGTTTCGAAGCACGCACATATTAAACCTGAGTAGTTATCTTGCTCTAGTTTAGTTAAGAGAGATATGCCCGTTGATTCACTCAAGAGATAAACTTCAAATTAGGTATCTCTTCGACACAATACGAAAATCTTTTACAACCATCTATTTGGCCTGCAGGTATAGGAGTACGGCCCTTTTATATCAACCAAAAAACTGTATCACCAGAGTAAACCGTGTTGCAATGCTTTATATGGTGGAACTTGCGACACTGAAACTAATGCCTGCAGCAATGAATACTCATTGTATTACCAAAATGTAAGTGGAATGCGTACAAAATCATCTGATTTCCTGCGTGTTATATCACTTCATGAGTACGATGTCATAGCCCTTACCGAAACATGTTTGCACGAAAACAAACTCTCATCTGAAATTTTCGATACTTATTACCAGGGAACGGATTTTATGGAAATTGCCTTTTTTTTTCTGCTAAAGAGATAGAGTATATTCGATTAAGAATGTCCACGATTTAGCTTTCCCTGATTCCATATATACACAATTGATGTTGCCTTTTTTTGCCTTTTTTAAGATATTTGCCTTTTTTTTGCCTTTTCTAAGATATTTGCCTTTTTTTTGCCTTATCTACCTTTAAAAAAGTGTTTATAGCATTTACAATTTTTTTTAAGATAAAAAAAATACACATTACCCATGCGGCTTATAGAAGCGCAGAGACCTCTTGCCAAATTGGTGTTGGTAAAATTCAAAGCCGTTTTCTCAGCTAACGAAGGCGTGGAGACAATAAGGGGAGTGGATAAAATTGTAAAGGGCGAGGAAAACGCCCTTATTCCTGATAATATGAACGTTTCAAACGTTCCATATTTAAATTGGGCTCCACTTGTATCAACTTACGTCGAGCGCACATTTAGTACATTCAAGGCTTTTCTTCGCGAAAATAGAATGAAAATGCTGCCAGAAAACTTCAAAATGCATCTTGTGGTTCAATGTTACTACAACTATACAGATTAAAGTTTTATGAGTTAGAAACTCGAAAGGATAAAATAGTCAAAGATTCAAAGTACAAATTTTTCATATAATGAAACTAGTTCATAGTTTTTCTCTTTTTACTTGTAATATAAACATTTCTAAAATAAATGTATTTTTTGATTGTTCTTCGTATTTTCTGTCTTTTTTTAGTGCCTTATTTTGCTTTTTTGGCAATACCTTTTTTTTGCCTTTTCCTGCCTTTTTCGCTATTTTGTTTTGCCTTTTTTTGCCTTTTTTGCAATACCTAGTGCCTTTTCCTGCCTTTTTCGCTATTTTATTTTGCCTTTTCCAGCCTATTTCGTTATTTTATTTTGCCTTTTTTATAGGTTTTTAGGTCCTAAAAATCCGTTCCCTGCTTATTACCAAGTCTTTCGCGTGGATCGCTGTCCAACTACCTCTGGCTTAGAAAGAGGAGGGGGAGTACTAATTGCAGTTAGAAGTGAGCTTCGTAGTGATTGTGTTTCTTTAAATCTTTTTGATAACAAGATTGAACAAATTTGTGTTAAAGTAACATTCTCTAAAAATAAATTTATTGATTTTTTGCTGTCTTATATACCGCCGAATAGTAATATGGATTATTTTTTGGATTATTTTGGATTATTTATGGATAAATTTANCAATACCTAGTGCCTTTTCCTGCCTTTTTCGCTATTTTATTTTGCCTTTTCCAGCCTATTTCGTTACTTTATTTTGCCTTTTTTATAGGTTTTTAGGTCCTAAAAATCCGTTCCCTGCTTATTACCAAGTCTTTCGCGTGGATCGCTGTCCAACTACCTCTGGCTTAGAAAGAGGAGGGGGAGTACTAATTGCAGTTAGAAGTGAGCTTCGTAGTGATTGTGTTTCTTTAAATCTTTTTGATAACAAGATTGAACAAATTTGTGTTAAAGTAACATTCTCTAAAAATAAATTTATTGATTTTTTGCTGTCTTATATACCGCCGAATAGTAATATGGAAATTTATAGTTTGCATTTAGATAATCTAATCTCTGTATATGATAAATCAAAAGAAACTATTTACCTCGGCGACTTTAACTTGAGTGATATTTCGTGGCTTTGTGATGGAAATAATTTAGTGCCTTCAAACTTAAAATTCGACATTGACTTAGGCACTCGGCACATTACGGGCCTAATCTAAGTAGAGTAATCGTTTCATCATACCGAAACGAATGTACGACGACTCGACTTCTGCACACTTGCACGCCCTGACTAAAGGCCAAAACACAATAGCGCAGTGGCAGTGGCAGTGACAGTTTTTAAAATCAGCTGTTACTGCTAATATTGGCAGTCAATGCCGCAGCAAACACAATACGGCGTTGTCAGTGACTGCTTTTTTTGACATTCCCTTTTGTTTGTTTACATTTTTGTTGTTGCCTTTTAGGCTTCAGTGACATCAACAGATGTTGGCTGCGTTTCATTTATGTCAAATTCAGCATGCGAAGTTTGCTGCGATAAAGGCAGGGGCAGTGAATTTAGAATTTGGGCTAAACTGAGCAGTACTGCTAGCTGCCACTGCTGTATTGTGAGTCGCTTCATTGGACACCACACTTTCTAAAAAACAGCTGATTTCGAAAAACTGCCGCTGCCACTGCCACTGCGTTATTGTATTTTGGGCTTAAGTCACCAGCTAATAAACACTTTCTACACATAACAAATTGTTTGGCGTTCTTTCGCAACACGCACTTCCGCAAATATTTCTGCTCCAAAATATTGCATAAACGTTTGTGGTTTAATGCAATTTGAACGAATTTTAGCACGAAATCATTCATTTAAAATTATTTTCTATTGAATTGACAAATAAATTTTATTTCCAACACAAAAAAGTAAACAAATGACGATTCCAAAACTGCAAGCGCCTTACAACGTTGGGCGCTTCGATTCATGAAGCTTTTATGATTAGGCGCAAACATGATTTTGAATCGTAACCTACAGAGCTTCATTGAAATACATGGGTTCGGCATAAAAGCTATACTTTAGCGTTTACACTACTGTGATCAGCTGAACTAAATGCATCTTGTGAAGAATGTCCCTCGCCGATTTTAAAAAATACGTTTCATCACAAAGCACTATTAGTAAAATTAAATTTTTATGGTTTTGATAAAACGTCTCGAGTGGCCATCAAACCTACAATAAAGCTGATATATCCGCCATCAACAAATTTATTCAAGATACGGATTTGACTTTTTTGAACACTTTCGATGACCCTTCTCTGTTTTACAAAATTCTTTGTGAAAAATTAGCATTTGCAATCACTTCATTTGTCCCACATTGTAAAGTCCCTCGCCATAACCATGGTTTAACACAAAACTTTGTCACTTAAAAAATGCAAAACGCAAAGCTCACAAAAAATATACTTCAACAAAATGCGAAGTTAACCATCAGAAATTCATTCAACTAAGAAAGGATTACGATTGCTTTCATAAGTTTTTATTCAAACAATACAGGTTCAAAGTAGAATCAAATTAAAAACCAAATCCATCTAGCTTCTGGCATTACATTAATACCAGGAGAAAACTAATGAATTTTCGGTCACCCTATATTATGAAAACGCCCAATCAGATAATGCAATTGACTCCTGCAATTTGTTTGCCAAGTTTTTTCAAACTGTTTATGAGAAATTCATACCCACTTTTCAGCATACGAATCACCGATCGAAACATTTGAAAGTTTCATAATTTCCGAAGACGACGTAAAATATGCAATTTCCATACTTAAAACAATCCAATAGCGGACCATGAAGGTTTCTCACCGTTATTTTTCAAGCTTTGTTCCTCTTTTATTGCTAAGCCTGTGGCTATACTATTTAACAAATGCGTGGAAAAATCTATCTTCTTAGATACTTGGAAGCTTTGCTCGATCAGTCCTATTCATAAAACAGGCAATCGCAGCAATGTATGTAACTATAGGCCTATTGTAAATAAAGCACGTTTGCAAAAATATTCGACCACATACTAAAAGATAAGTTGTTCAACCGCATTAGCGCTCAAATTACAGAATATCAACACGGTTTTGTACCATCTAAATCAACATGTACTGATTTCTAATAGAATAATCAATACCTTTTCCGACCAAGCTAAGCTTGATGTCATTTATACGGACTTCTCAAAAGCTCGATAAAGTAAATCACGCCATTCTTTTAAACAAACTTTCAGCTTTTGGGATAAGAGGTAACCTTCTAACGTTTTTCTATAGTTTTCTTTCCGGAAGGAGACTTTTCGTGAAAATGGATTCTTGTAAGTCTACTGCATTGATCGATGCTTGGTCAGGCATACCCTGTGTGACCACTTTTCCAAAAACTCATTTACGTTCACAAAAGATTGTAGCAACACAAAGTTTTTAAGAAACATTTTGGAAACGATTTNTAACCGTTCTACCAATTTGTACCAAACTCGGTGTGGTTATTGTGCTTGCCACATATAAGCAAAACGTTGAAAATTATTGAAATCGGACTAAAATAACGGCCGCTTCTCATATAACGGTAAATTTCAGAAATGCTTGAAACTTCAATATTTCGAAATTGAAGGACGCTAAGGTACTCAAAATTGATACACCCCGGCTTACCATCTAGCGGAAGGTTTCGGAAAGGTGAAAAAACATATATTTAATACTTGCGCCGGGTATTTAATGCCCGAACTTAGACTTTCTTACTTGTTAATTTTTGTTTTATCTCAACGGCCGCTATACTGTACTTATGCCTCAAAACGAGTCTAAGGTACGAACGAGTTTAATATACAAAGACTCAAATGAGTTAGTTTTATGAACTGACTCCCTAAAGTGAGTTGGAGTCATTGAGTAAACTCCTATAAATTTGCTGAGTTACTCCCCCTTAACGGACACAAGAAAAAAACACAAATAAAGTATTCAGCAGACAGCGTTGAAAGTGTTGGGGATTTTATCGTCATTTTGACGATTTTTTAATGAGGTGTTTACACTTTCCATCAACTCAATTATTATAATATTTTCAGTTTTTATTAGTCAAAATTTGCATGTTCGTATGTATGTTGGGCGCTCCTATCGATAAAATTTACGTACAACAATATTTCTTCGATTCAATTTACGTACATTTTCGTGATTTTGTGGTTAGCTTCGGTACACGGTACATGGCTACAAATTTACGTACTGTACGTGTCATTTACGTACAGTTGGTCACACTAGGCATACCCCAAGGTACGCACTGTGGACCCTTATTATTTTTAGGATTCATTAATGATTTGCCTAAAGTATTTAATTTTGCAAAATGTTTATTGTTTGCGGATGATGTAAAGCTTTACCTACGCTCATATTTACGAGCTACGGCGCGTTCGCCCTCAAGACAATGTAGTACATAAAACGAATTACTCTTATTACGAGCCTCTTGCAAGATGCATTCGTTCATGCAATAATCTTGCACTAGAGCTAAATTTCAACCAGAGCCTGTATAAATTCAAATTAGACCTTTTTAAATTTTTTATTACTTTGTAATAGTCTGTAAGAATATCTCTATAGACGAATAATAAATAAATCTATATATATAAAACAAAGTCGTGTTAGTTACACCATTTATAACTCGAGAACCACTGGACCGATTTTTATAATATTTGTTTTCTGAATTTGTCTACCTTCCGAATAGCAGAATAAGTTTTAAAACAACCGCTAGGTAGCGCTGGAGTCGAGTTATTAGTAAAACCAGTATTTATGGCCCGATTCGCCACATATTTGAGATATCTATTGACAACAGGAAAAACAATACCATTGCAAAAAAAGAGCCGCCAGGTGGCTCTGGAATCGAGTTATTACTAAAAATCGTGTTTATGGTCCGATTAACCTCATATTCAAAATATGTATTGATAACAGGATAAAGAATTCTTTCGAAAAAAATTGGCGCCAGGTAGCGCTGAAATTAAGTTCCATATGTATATGTAACTAAAAATCGTATTTATGCTCGAATTTATTTAATTATCGACATACATGAATTCACATATCGATGGTCCTCTGCAATAACGACACAACTCAAAATTCGAAAAATCAAATCCTTATTACTTTTAAGAGGCTTATGTCTCTAATCCTTGGCTAACCCATGTCTAATCCTAACTTAAGGAAGTAGTAAAGATTATACATGAATAAAACAACGATTAAAGACATGAGTCACTTAACAATAGTATGAGTTTTTATTTTTTGAATTTTGAATTGTGTCGTTATTGTAGAGGACCATCGATATATTTATGACAGGAAAAGATACATATGTATGTATACTTTTGCAAAAAACTGAAATTTATTCGGAAACCGCCGTTTACGAACAGCTGTTCCTTATATCTATATCTATCTATACTAATTACATAAAGAGAAGAAGAAGAAGGTAATCTCGCGAACGGCTCCTACGATTTTAATGAAATTTTGTTTACAGGGTGTCCCAGAAGTAACGTGCCAAACTTTAGGGCAAGGTAGGTGGGGGGGTGAGCTCACTGATAAACAAAAAATTTTCAGGTAAAAGTGTCACCGTTTTTGAAATATTTACATTTTTTCGAATTTAAAAAAAATCGTGCCTTTTCATGTGTTTTCTTTAACTGCAACTACAAACCGGGCAATACTTAGTAAATTTTTTATGTAAAATACTTCCAGATAGTTGCCTCTCCATACTCAAATGCAATGTAGTTAAAATAAATTAAGGAACCATCATAAAATTAGGANTATTTTAACTACATTGCATTTGAGTATGGAGAGGCAACTATCTGGAAGTATTTTACATAAAAAATTTACTAAGTATTGCCCGGTTTGTAGTTGCAGTTAAAGAAAACACATGAAAAGGCACGATTTTTTTTAAATTCGAAAAAATGTAAATATTTCAAAAACGGTGACACTTTTACCTGAAAATTTTTTGTTTATCAGTGAGCTCACCCCCCCACCTACCTTGCCCTAAAGTTTGGCACGTTACTTCTGGGACACCCTGTATAAGTAGATTTCAGCAACCAGCATGTTTTGCTTAACATTTGGTGCGTAGGTAGGTTTTTACCTAGATTAGCATATAGGATCCTGTTTTTTGCGGTAAGTGGACCAGGAACCGATCTACTCGAAAAATCGTATTTATCGTCCGATTTGCTTAAAATTTGGTACGTAGGTTGCTTTTTACCTAGATTATGATATAGGATTCTTTTTTCCGGTAAGTGGACCAGGGGCCATTTGAAAAAATTGTATTTATGGTCAGATTTGCTTGAAGTTTAGTACGTAGGTAGCTTTTTGCCTCGATAACATATAGGATACTTTTTTCAGATAGGTGGACTCGAAAAAATCTTATTTTTGGCCCGATTTGCTTGAAATT
>NW_016158744.1:88228-95420 GCF_001687245.7 Rhagoletis zephyria
TATTTTAACTACATTGCATTTGAGTATGGAGAGGCAACTATCTGGAAGTATTTTACATAAAAAATTTACTAAGTATTGCCCGGTTTGTAGTTGCAGTTAAAGAAAACACATGAAAAGGCACGATTTTTTTTAAATTCGAAAAAATGTAAATATTTCAAAAACGGTGACACTTTTACCTGAAAATTTTTTGTTTATCAGTGAGCTCACCCCCCCACCTACCTTGCCCTAAAGTTTGGCACGTTACTTCTGGGACACCCTGTATAAGTAGATTTCAGCAACCAGCATGTTTTGCTTAACATTTGGTGCGTAGGTAGGTTTTTACCTAGATTAGCATATAGGATCCTGTTTTTTGCGGTAAGTGGACCAGGAACCGATCTACTCGAAAAATCGTATTTATCGTCCGATTTGCTTAAAATTTGGTACGTAGGTTGCTTTTTACCTAGATTATGATATAGGATTCTTTTTTCCGGTAAGTGGACCAGGGGCCATTTGAAAAAATTGTATTTATGGTCAGATTTGCTTGAAGTTTAGTACGTAGGTAGCTTTTTGCCTCGATAACATATAGGATACTTTTTTCAGATAGGTGGGCTCGAAAAAATCTTATTTTTGGCCCGATTTGCTTGAAATTAGCCGAAATTAGCATATAATATCTTTTTTCCGGATTTCGAAAAAATCTTCTTTATGTTCTCATTTGCTTGAAATTTGGGGCATAGGTAGCTTATTACCCAGGTTAACATATTGAATGCTTTTTTTCTGATATGTGGACCAGGGACTGATGTATTCGAAAAAATTGTACATATGGTCCGTTTTTCTTGAAATTCGGTACACGATATACTTAAAATAGAATTGAATGATTGTTTTACAGTTGGAAACGCGTTTTAAGGCGCCACAAAGCAATCGGGTATTGGCTATTTACGTATGCATATTTAATATCTATACCAATTATATAAAGAGAAGTCCCCTATTATTATAAGAGGTGATCTCGCAAACGGCTGTACCGATTTCTTTGAAATTGGCCGATAATAAATTTCGTCCCCATACAAATCGAATTTCTCATACCGCATATCTCTGGAAGTATTTGTGGTAGAGTCCTGGAACTTCATATGGTATCACTCCCATACTCATGAAGAAAAGTGGGCGTGGCACCTTCCAAATATACTGAAACTTTTACCTACCTGTAAATACATATATGATTCTTCGGTACGTGTGTTTGATTCACAACTTAAAACACCAGGTGGCTCTGGAGTCGAATTATTACCAAAAATCATATTTTTGACCCGTTTTGTCTCATAATAGAGATATATAGTCGTAAAGTAGTGGCAATAGTATTCCAAAAAAGATCAGCAAGGTAGCGCTGGAGTCGAGTTATTGCTACAAATTGTCAAGTGAAGTCATTCGGAGATACCAAGCATCAAAGTATTCAAGTTGCCATCGTTAAATCTACTACCATAACCATTGCGATCCTTGATTTACTGTGACTAAACAGAATAAAGCAATTCTTGATGAACGCCTTCAAAGAAAATTGCAAGACATTTATGATATTTCGTGTGAAGTAAATCTATTTATATTGCATTTCTGTAGACCAATGATACTCCCCCATCTTGAAATTGCCTGCAGATTCAAGGACACAGGATACGGGATACAACGATACAAGGATACAGATTCCAGGACGATTCATCATCGTACCGGATCATTGTTGCCGCAAGAACTTCTTCACGGACATAACGACTTTGTTAGATTATTTATGACGGCAATAGAGAATATGATTTCTGACGAACTCAAAACCAAACTTGAACGTGAATTTTGGTGAAAACGTCGGACCAAAGGTTTCAATAAAAAAATAAATTTTTGGCGGGACGAAGTTCGCCGGGTCAGCTAGTAAATAAATAAATGATAATCAACGTGAAAAGTTCACTTTGCACTCTCAACCCCTTCTCGACAGGAGCGGAGTTATGAGTGGTAGCAGGATGACTGGCAATAACGAATTTACCTTACAGTGAACGGTATCCAATAATTATCCCGTATTCAAAATTGCGCGTAAAATTCACATCTGATTTCCGTGTATGGGGGAAACCAGCTTATGGTTAGAATTTTGCGGCCCGAATACTGGATCGTACGAATGTAAAACTTAGTTAAAAATTCCATTCACAACTGTAAGGTCTGTGTTATTTACAGAAAGAAGGCGCGGGAGCAGTTGATGGCAGCGGCCAACAGCACATCCCAGACATACACTCATCAGGGAATTACGTGGATATTTATATCTCTAGGAGCATCTCACATTGAAGAGCTTTCTACTCTGTTGGCAAGAACCGAATCTTGTCTTAATTAACGACCAAACAGCCTCATCTCTGAAGACTGGGAATCAATGGAAACTCTAACACCAGGACTTTTCTAAATTGGCACCACGTTACTGGCAATAGCTGAACCCGAAATCAAGGAGAACCCAATATCTATTGTCAACCGGTGGCAAAATATAAAAGCGATTCACCAGATATTTTGCGAGAGGTAGAAAGCAGAATACCTCAAATAATTGCAGAAGAGAGTGAAATGGCACTCTTTCAACGAAACCTCAAAGTTGATGATCTAGTTGTTGTCAAAGAGGATAACCTTTCCCCAAATGAATGGCGACTTGGCACAGTTATTAGGTTCATTTCGGGTCAGGACAGCCGGGTACTAGTCGTAGATATACGAACGGCACGCGGAATGATAACTCGAGCAATTGTGAAATTGGTCCTCTTACCAGGTTGCTAAAACCACATAATAATCACATTTATCTTTCCAGAATTCTGTAACGAAAAATGGTACGTGCCACCAAAACAACTCCCTAAACTCACATGGGCTAATACCGCTGCCCAGTGTGCCGCAGCAACCACCGCCTGGCCTTTTGTAGGGAGATGCGTAGGATGGAACCGGCCGAGAGACTGCGTGCTGTCCTCGTGCACAGCCACAGCGCCAACTTCCTGCCGCCGCATCGTGCGGTGAAAAATTGTGCATCCTTCGTAGCTACGAGCATGGCCGGGACCGGAAGACGTGTCGCTAGGATTGGACGAGTCAGAGACGACCATCCCGACCATGCAACATCCGGCCATTGGCCAAATCGAGCGACGAAGGCGAGGTGCTGGAGATTGACGCCGACGAGCACGACCTCAAACCCGCAGCGGATGATGTTCCCGTCTCCAACCGCCGCAACCGGAATTCAGACCTGCTCTGTCGGGTGGCCGGTCGGCAGTACAGCAAGCCCCAGCGACGAGGTCAAGCGCCGAGGCGCACCCTGACACCCACTGCGTTCCCACCAACGATCCCACTTCCGAGGTGTGAGAAACGCCCGAGAGCGGATTACGGGTACGACCGTAGCGCTCTTGGGCTCTCTGTCCTCACACCAACAGTGGCAGTTAAGGTAGGCACCCGAGGGAGGACGCAAGTAATGCGTACCATCGTCGACCCAGCGCAGCCCAGGTAGACAATATCGTTTCAGCCGGCACGCCAACTTTCAGTTGTACCCCGAGGATATGCAGACATGTGCAGACTCACTATTCGAGAATGGCACGAGAGACTGGAGGTCTGCGCCGACGTATAACCAGGCCTCCCTCGGGTAACACCCGATCGCACGCTGGACGCAATGATCACCAGCGGGTTTGACAATTTTCGGCTCGCCTACCCGTCGTTCCGGTCCAGCGCTGTTTCACTGGTGTTAGGGGCGGAGTTATACGCTATGATTCTGCCCGGCACATGCCAGCCACCCCCACTCGACCGGCTGTACAGAACACGATGTTTGGATGGATTATCTCGGGAGGAACCATTTATTGAACATAAACGAGCTCAGTTAAGTTAAGTTGTTAAAGAAAATGAAGTACAAAAAGAATTGTAAATACTCTAGTTAAGTTTGTTGCAGCGACACTGAAAGACGGGCGGCATGGTTACGCTAGCCCCTTCACCTAAAATATGTTTATGAATTAGAGAATTTCACTAGCACATATCGATGTGATCTAAGCGCGAATAGTTACTCGTTACTCGAGATTATGGAATTTGCTACCAATTTAGGTTAAAAGCATTAAATCAGAGAGATGATTCAAAACAGCAATTACAAATCGTTTTACTTAGTAACCTATGTATCTCCCTCTCTTAACTTCCTTATCTTTAGTAATTCATTTTACCTGTTCTTATCCTTTACTAAAGATTATGATATATTGTTTGCTTAAGTCTAAAATAATTTTAATATTCGTAATTTAAATGTTAAATTTGTGCAATGAAAAGACTATATGTCTTACCATACATCTATCATAAATAAATAAAAAAAATAAAGTATATATTATTATTGGAAGTCTTCTGAAGATAACCAGAGTTTTGCGGTCAAAAAATATTAATTTTTAAGAATTCTTTACCATTTCTACGAAAAGTTGGAATGCATCTGACATAGGTATTTTTTATAAAATGAAAATAAAGTATTAAACAGACAAACTTATGTAAGTACTTAAATAAGCCATACACATATATGTATATTTGACACCCCTGATTTAGAACACCTTGTTATTTTCAGTTTACGTGTCGAAAGCTTTACCTTAAATATAAGTAATAGTTTAATATTATAATTAAAATTAATAAATAAATAAGTAATACTGACCTGTGGAGCTGTACGGTATATTTATGCATGTTCCATCACTTCCTCTAAATCTCCACTGATGGAAAGGGCATTCAATATTATCTCCCTTTACTCGCCCCCCAATTCCCATATTTGCGCCGATATGGGGACAATACGCATCCAAAACACTAACTTGGCCGTCTAGTGTTCGAAAAATTATGAAATGCTCTCCCAGACAGGAAATATAAGAAACAGTATTCGCTTCTAACATTGATGACTCCATAATGCAATACCAGCCGTTGGGAAAGGGAGGTGGTAATTCTTTTAAACCGATGGTGCGTGTTCGACGTATGTGATTAAGAACATATTGGTTTTTCGATAGTTTTTTGGGAGGGCACGATGTGCTCATAAGAGTTTCAAAGTTGGCATCCTGGAAAGACCAAGAGAAAAAATTATAATTGAGCATCTATTCTAGAGCTGAGATACTATCGATAGTAATATCGATAGTTGAAAACTGTCGCCACTATCGATAGTTTTTGAAAACTATCGATGTCGGTTTTTGCAAGACTTCACAATGTCTCTTCTTTACATCTCTACACATTACATTAATTTTTTTTATGTAAGACAATTCACAACGCAGTCGGCAAAAAAAAAAATAAGTCATTGGGATTTTTAGCAACTATAAGCTACACTGAGTTACAGTAAATTTTAATAAGCTATACAAATGATAACACTAAATTTTTATAGAAGTTCGAATTAAAAAGCTTGAATTTTTATTTAATTATATTGTAGTTTTTTATATTTTGTACAAGTTTTATAAAAAATTAGTAGACACTAAATAAACAAAAAAAGTAGTCAAAACTGCTAAAAAATGTTGTGGTGCTATTATTTTGAGCAGTACTATATTCGTTTTCTTATAAAATGGTAAAATGTTAATAATTTCCCTTGTCCGTATTTTGATATGCGCTATTTGATCTCAGTTGAAGTTTTATAAGAATGAGTTGTCAATTTAAACGAATATATTTTATTTTGTTTGTTTTGTAGTATTATAAATGTACTTTTATAGCCAATTTCACTTTTTTGCACTTTAAAAGAGACAAACACAATCCGATCTTAATTTTGCCATATAAAAAATAGATTCAGATTTTGCCTGTCGCTATTCAGGGGGATGCAAGCAGGGGCGAACGCAGAAATTTTTCTCGGGATGGGTTTTAAAATTGTTATTACATTTTTTTTTCATTTAATCAGTTGCACCAAATATGCGTTTCGGTGGTACAAAATGTCTATATTTTTTTCAATAAATTCGAGTTATTACATATGTATGCATGAAAAATGTGAAATAGCATTTCTCTACTGCTTCGACTTAAAAGAAAACATTGTAATCAGTACTTCATTATTCGCAACTTCTATATTTCTGTGGATGCTAAGTAAAGCTTAGTTAAGCTAATCTTTGTTATCCAGTTTTACTTCGTAAATATGATTCTAGCTTAAGAAGGAGCGTTCACTGGAAATAAGTGTCACAGGAAGTGTTGGCCCTATCTGCAAGAATCGGTATACCTTTAGGTACAGTGATTGATTGCTAACATCAGGCGCGTCTAGGAATGGTGTTGGACTATGCTCCGTAGGTACATTGAAAACATAATAAGGATATTCATCAAACCTTATAAACCGTATAAAATTATAATTGTGTAAACTTTGGTAATCAACTGTCAAAATTTGTATGGAAACTCGTTTACACATTTCAAATAAATTTCTACAACGATATCACTGAATAATCTTGATAAACTGAAGACAATGTAACTCTGTCGCAAGTGTATACAAAAAGAGAGTATGGGGCGTTCATGTAACAGAGCTCTTACATTTATAAGAATATCTGCTTTATAAAGCTATCGGTTTAGATGAATACCGCTAATATTAATTTAAATATTACCATGGCATTTGAATTTAAATGTAGAAAATGACCTTTGACACATTTTAACACATGATAATTGAAATGTCAAATTACGTTTAGTAGAAAGCGGAAATGTAAAAGCAGCATCCGGTGCCCACGGGCATTCAAGGAGCTCATAATTCTCGTTATCGCTTAGTTTACGGTGACCAAAATTTTACGCATCATTAAGCGGAACCTGCAAGGACGTGGATATATAAATTCGGTTGGAGAGAACTTAAAACTTGATTTTCCTGACGCATATTGAAAACAATGAGGGTGTTGATTTTTTAAACTTAGGGAAGCGACCATTTTTGGGCCTTAATCAAACTACGCCTGAACGTTAATACTCATACATGCTAGTAAAATTCCGATAAGATTTTCTCTATCTCATCATTACGTCCTGAGAACTGTGGGACTCGGGTAACTTATAGCCCACTTTCACCAAGAGCTGTTTTAATTTCCTTTTCCCATAGGCATTAACTGCACTTAAGGCGTGGTGGAAATGAACTCTTACTCTGGAATCAGCTGCACCAAGTTTCCCAGCGCCGGAGGGTATTCGTTTTTTCCGTACTTGACACTCGTCAGATGAATTTTCGGCTGTTTGTGAAAATTCGGCAGCCGGAGGGGCAGAAGTTTTCAGTTTAAAATAGTTCGTTATTTTTACAGAATGCATTCGGTACGTA
>NW_016158744.1:98944-100428 GCF_001687245.7 Rhagoletis zephyria
TCCCTTTTGGTTGCCATTATTTGAGCCAATTTTTCGTATTGCCCGTATTACCGCTCGCGAAAACACAGAAATCGAGAAAATTCATTTATGATGACTTTTACAATCATGCACAGTATATTTTACTTACATTTTTTATAAAATTTTGTTATTTAAACCCACGAAAATAACAATTGAAACGTTCTCCGTCAACAAATTTGCAACTTAGAAAAACGGAACTACGATCGAAATGTAGAATAGGTATAATCGTAAATTTCGAAGATTGATCGAAATGAAACGGAACGCAGAATACCAAAGTTGCCAAATGGAGAAAATTTCGATTCGAGTCGAAATGCAGAATAGGGCTGAATATCTTCGCAACCGTAATATTTCGCCAGTTCAGATGCTTTGTAAATTCATTCAACTTCAAAAAAAACACTACCCTCGCACGTTACAGAATAAGTATGTAATATATCGTCGTTTAAAGTGCAAAACCGCGTATCAGTAAAATGCAAAACCGCGTATGTGAAGTTGTAGAAATTATTTTCTAGAGCGTAAAAACACTCATATTTCAAAATGGTTCTCTTTTTTTTAAAGCAATCCCATATCTGCCTAGTATATTTCAGGACGAATGGATAAGGTTTGATCCAAGAGCGTGTGGGAGCAAATCCAATTTTTGGCAGCCAATGTCAGTTACGCGGTTTTGTACTTTAAACGACGATATGTATATAGATATGTTTGTAAGATCCACTCACCTTTGCTTTTCCACTGATGTTGGTACCAGCATTAGAGAAGCTGAAATGCTGAAAAGGGAATTTAAATAAAGGACAAAAACAATCCTACATACACACAGATGAGCCAGAATTCGTGAAATCGATCAGCAAAAATTAAAGTTTTTTGATTATTAATTTTAATATGGTGGATGTGTAATTCAGGAGCACGGAAAGTGATTCCCATCAACAAAACTTCGAAAAAACATATATTTCGCAAGTTATTACATAAACAATTTTTATAGCATTTTTTCTTCGACTCAAAATATCTCATAAACTATTTAACCGAATTGGATGAAATTTTCAGGGCTTATTCCTTTTATGTCATAGTTTCTATTGACATATTTTTTTTTAATGCAAATTTTATTTTTGTTCCTTTTTACTAATATTTATACTAAGAAAGTTTTTGCAAAACGTCGTTCTGGACCAACAAAAAATTTGAAAAAAATTAAAAACATTCTTCCAGTCTAATTAAATAACATGTGCAAATTTCAAAGTGTGTGTATTTTTCGTTTAGAAGATATGCATGTATAGCATCTTTGATTTTTCGATTTTTGAATCAAATTTTTTAGATTTTACTTTTCTTTTTAAATTGAGTCAGCTAACGGATTTGTGCGAAGGTGGTAATTTATATTTCTACGTGTGTAAATTATTGAACGGTGCTAGCTTCGTTATACGCGACGAATCATTTCATGAATTCTCAGTTTATTGGTTTCATGTTTATCTATACTAATTATA
>NW_016158744.1:103177-107061 GCF_001687245.7 Rhagoletis zephyria
AATTATTGAATAGTTTGAATTAAACCTTTTAAACAGTTGGAAATCTATTTAAACCTGTTTCGTGTGACACTCATATATATTCTGATACATATTCAAAACCATTTCAATTCATACCAATCTATAATCTATAATAATATATATTTTAAAAGCCGGTTTTTTTGTGACCGCAAAGCCCGAGGACGGCCAAACCGATTTTTTTTAAATTCCGGACACCTGCTTCAGACATCCCAATGATGGTTATAGGCTAAAGAAATTCGCTATTTTTTTTAATTTGGCGTGGCACCTCGCATATAAATCTATGTATACATATTAGATTTCTGTAGAACAATTATACGCTCCATTTTGAAATTGTCACCAACTATACTATAAAGTTTCTGGGGCAGATTCACTATAGAAACGGTTCATTGTTGTCGCCAGGGAGTGGAAGGGAGGAAATGTTCTTCGAATTTATTTCGTTGTGAAATTAACCGTTCTATGAAATGCTGCACAATTAGAGGATTTCAAGAACTTCTTCACGGACATAACACTTTCTTTAGATTCTTTAAGGCGGCTAACGACCACCAAACCATAATCTTAGCCGATGAGCGTGCCAATTGAAATCGTAAACGTGAATTGTAGGTGAAAATGTGTTTCAATGATAAAATTAATTTTGGGCGGGACGAAGTATGCCGGGTCTGCTAGTATTATAATATTTCATTTAAACTAATTGAATTTTATTAAAAAATTGTGGCAACCCTTGTGAAAGACTTCAATATTATTCAGAACTTTCAATATAAAGGTTTCTTAACAATATTTCTTCAGATAGTTTGCGTATAATTAATTTAAATTTGACTTTTCAAAAAGGTGGCAACCCTTTTAAAGATGTATTCAAACTACAGCTTTTCTAATTCTCTTGACATCTATTTTTAATATAATTTTCAAAAAAACTCCCTTAATTGTAAGTTGAATTTAATTTTTTTAAAAGGTGGCAGCCCTCTTCCATGAGTAGATAATGATTTTATATATCTCCATACCGAGTTCCAGTAATCTACCAAAAATATTTCCTGGGAAATACACTATGAAAAAATTCGTTTGTATGGGAGGTGCTACGCCCCCTTGTCTAATCGAGATTAAATGTATCCTATATTTTAAGTTGGGCTAAATGACAGGAGTGTACAAAATTTCATAATGATCGGTTAAGTTGCTTAGCGTGAAAGCGTAGCAAACAAACAAACTCACTTTCTGATTTATAATATTAGTAAGGATTTGAGGTCGATAAATAAACGCAGATCTAATTCAGATTGCAGGCATGGTTTCTATTCGCGCCGCCGTTACTATTTTCCGATTACGGGCCATTGCCCTTGCGGCTCTCGTTTGGCTTGACAAATTTCTTTTAGCTTTAGGCATTTTTAAACACTTCCCACAATTCTGTTATTTTAAAGATCTTTTTATATTTAGTAACGAAATTCCACTTTGTATAAGCCAAAAAACTCAGCCTTTAACGCACTTGTTAATTTATCAACTTCACGAAGNATTTTAAAGATCTTTTTATATTTAGTAACGAAATTCCACTTTGTATAAGCAAAAAACTCAGCCTTTAACGCACTTGTTAATTTATCAACTTCACGAAGACAATGTGCCGAATTCCCATGAAGCCCAATAAATAGACATACATATGTACATCATTGATTTGCTGTTGTTTGTGCATGCCACTACAGCGTTAGAAAAATGGAGTTCGGCTAGACAGAGGCATAGATGTATGATGATGATTGAGGGCCGGTTGCTCAAAGCCCGATTGACACTAATCTACGGTTAAACATCGTTATCGACGTTACCGACACCATGTTATATGCATGCAGTCGAAGACGTCGATAACGATGTTAACCGGAGATTAGTGCCAACCAGGCTTTGCGCAACCGGCCCTGAATGTNCTACAGCGTTAGAAAAATGGAGTTCGGCTAGACAGAGGCATAGATGTATGATGATGATTGAGGGCCGGTTGCTCAAAGCCCGATTGACACTAATCTACGGTTAAACATCGTTATCGAAGACATCGATAACGATGTTAACCGGAGATTAGTGCCGACCAGGCTTTGAGCAACCGGCCCTGAATGATGATCTGTTCAACTAATTTGCATGAAGCGAAACAGACATTTCTTTGTGTTATTTATTCTGCATGCTACTACAACGATGTAAAATTAGGTTACTTTAAATTAATTATTATTANTCTTTGTGTTATTTATTCTGCATGCTACTACAACGATGTAAAATTAGGTTTCTGCTACGCAGCGGCAACTTTTTTTCACGAACTTCATCTTTATGAAATAAAGGAAAAGCTGAAGACCAGTTTATGTATGTATGTATGCCACACCAAGAAGCTTACAGTGAGCATGTGCCGATATCGCAGCAAGCAGCATTTTAAATTAAACAAAATAACATTGNAACTTTTTTTCACGAACTTCATCTTTATGAAATAAAGGAAAAGCTGAAGACCAGTTTATGTATGTATGTATGCCACACCAAGAAGCTTACAGTGAGCATGTGCCGATATCGCAGCAAGCAGCATTTTAAATTAAACAAAATAACATTGACAAAATAAAAACAGTTGCCAAACGAAATACACGATGTAAAGTGTTAGTTTGTTTTGAACGCAGCGCTGCTTGTACATATATAAATTTCGCTTTGGTCGCGGCGCTGCTTGTACATAAAATTCCCTTTGCGCATGCCTGAAACTGGCAAAGGTTCTTTTTTTATTTTTGGATTTTAATTTTATATATAGTATAGAAACTTACGTAAATAAATAGATAAAATAAAAAGGAGTAAATCGTTATTTGTTTTTGTTATTTTTTTTTTCGTGACGCATATTGAAAACAATGAGGGTGTTGATTTTTTAAACTTAGGGAAGCGACCATTTTTGGGCCTTAATCAAACTACGCCTAAACGTTAATATTCATACATGCTAGTAAAATTCCAATAAGATTTTGTGTATCTCATCATTACGTCCTGAGAACTGTGGGACTCGGGTAACTTATAGCCCACTTTCACCAAGAACTGTTTTTATTTCCTTTTCCCATAAGCATTAACTGCACTTAAGGTGTGGTGGAAATGAACTCTTACTCTGGAATCAGCTGCACCAAGTTTCCCAGCGCCGGAGCGTATTCATTTTTTCCGTACTTGACACTCGTCAGATGAATTTTCGGCTGTTTGTGAAAATTCGGCAGCCGGAGGGGCAGAAGTTTATAATTTAAAATAGTTCGTTATTTTTACAGAATGCATTCGGTACGTAGCACTTTTTGCTCTGGTGATTCAGCGACATTGAAAATACACTTTTTCTCCCAAATAGATATGTAAATTAATTCCAATTACTTCTCCCCTTTCGAAAGCTTCGAAAACCTTAAAACGCAAACCAAAATGTGCATATAGTATATATGTAGTACTTTTAGGGATTATGTAAAGTATGTATGTATATAAAGTGGTGTTACCAGAGCATCTAGACGGAGAGCTCATGCCCAAAAAACCCATCATTCCTCAGATCGATTGAAATTTTTTGTGAGCTTAGCTTGTTATCTATATATATAAATGTGAATGTCTGTTTGTTTATTACCTTATAACTTTTGAGCCACGACACGGAATCGCACGAAACTTGGCAGACTTATTTGTTTTTACCCCGGGAAGGTTATAGGTATGGTCTTATTTGAAAATATGTCGTAAATTTCGCAAGGGGGCGTGGCACCGCCAATAGACCTGCAAATGTTTAATCAGCTAAAACTTCGGAACCATAAGTCGAAAGAATTTGCAATTTGGTACGAAGACATATGTATCTACGGGAGGCGCGGTTATTTTAAGGTATATATAAAAGAGAGCGTAGCACATGAACTTGAAATTTGGTATGCAAACATATCTAT
>NW_016158744.1:107086-113175 GCF_001687245.7 Rhagoletis zephyria
AGGTAGTTAACAAGGAGTATAAATACGAGCAACCAACAAAAATTATGCAGAACGAAAAATGACACTGAAGATGGCACAACGCCGAAACCGGTTTGTCTCCAAACCAAATTTGACAAGGGATGACGGAAATTCGTTCCATAATACATCATACACCCACCCTGTCGGAAACAACAACAACCAAAAAGGAAATGTATAAATGTATTCATAAAAGCATATATAAATTAATAAAATAAAAAATAAATAAATGTGAAGTCAAGAAGTAATATAAATAAATAATTACATAAAATGAATAAATAAAAATGAATAAATCGATAAGTAATTAATTAAAAATTATAAAACATCACAGAAAGTAGGTGTATAAATGCATGTATACAAGTTTAAATAACTAAATAAATAAGAAAAAATACATATGTGAATCTAGTAATCACGGAAGGGGATAGTCATAAGGAAAATTAAAGGAATAAATGATTGAATAAATAAATACACATTCATAAAGGTCAATTACTTAACTACAAAGACATACATAACATGAAAATTAAGATATTAGGTACTCACTCAAACACTTACAACATTCGTCCTACAAAAATGTCCTTAGCAAGGTATACCCCGATTCTTTTCCCATTGATATCCCAAGCTCATACATATAATTATCTATAGCTTTCAGAACAATGTATTTCACCTGCTTTGGGGCTAATTTGGCACTAAAATTATCAACCTGGGAGCTTTGCCTAAAGTTTCGGCGATATACCACTTGTCCGATTTTAAACTGCTAACATGTGCTAACTTCAGCTCCCTCATAATCTTATTTCTTATCACTTGCATCTTGTCACTTTTAGTTAGTACCTCACAGTCAACGTCTTTTACTGCGCCAAGTTTCCGGTATAACCCATACGATGCAGCATGCTGTATCATCGGGATACCGAACGCACCGAAATTTGGGGAACTGCCTATAGCTGTGTGCACTACGCTACGTAGAGCGAAGGCCACGTCGCTGATGTATTTGTCCTAGTTTTTCTGGTTATCTCTTACGTACTATCGCACGATTTGTAGCACCGACCTATTCACCCTTTCTGCTGCATTACCTTGTGGAGAGTAAAACTCTGCGTTTACGCTTCGTCCCATACTTTTCCAAAAAGGAGGTAAACATTTCAGATACAAATAGTTTTCCATTATCAAAATGGACATATTCGCGTACCAAGAATATGTGGAAAACTTCTCTCTCAAGGAATTTTATGACGTCTACTGAGGTAGCTTTTCGCATCGGTTTTAAAAACACAAACTTTGAGAAATTATCAAGACACACAAACACAAAAACATTACCTTCAGACGTGCGAGGATACGGACCCATGAAATTGACATATAAACGTTGAAAAGGTCGCCCAGTCAGATGCTGTCTTCCCATTGATGGCTTACGGAAGTAATTCTGTGTCTTTCAGCCTTTACAAATTTCACATTATTTTATATAATCCTGCATATCTGTGACCACACCGCGCCAGTAGTGTTTTATGTACGCCACCATGTCCAGCAGATGGCGAACCGTGAGACCCTTTTAGGGATGGATAAATTCGATATTCGAAGCTTCGATATTAGAATTTTCATCGAATTTTAGCTCCAAAATGGCGAATTTTTGAAATCGAACTTTGTGTTGCTAAAATTCGAATAAAATTGAACTTTTCTAGAAAAAAATCGAATTTCATCTTTATTTCCAAAACATCTACTCTTCAATTGTCTTCTTTCTGACTAAATTTGCCATCACTGTGTGTGTCACTCTATTTGCCTTAGGGATGCAAGTAAAAAAATACATGTTTTTCGATCTGATGCGTCAAAAAATCTGTGCCAAGAAGGAACTGTTATTCCAAAATCAATTTAAAAAAAATTTAAAAAAAACTATTTTTTTGTTGATTTTTTATTTTAAAATTTTAGAGGCTTTTTNCAAAAAGGAGGTAAACATTTCAGATACAAATAGTTTTCCATTATCAAAATGGACATATTCGCGTACCAAGAATATGTGGAAAACTTCTCTCTCAAGGAATTTTATGACGTCTACTGAGGTAGCTTTTCGCATCGGTTTTAAAAACACAAACTTTGAGAAATTATCAAGACACACAAACACAAAAACATTACCTTCAGACGTGCGAGGATACGGACCCATGAAATTGACATATAAACGTTGAAAAGGTCGCCCAGTCAGATGCTGTCTTCCCATTGATGGCTTACGGAAGTAATTCTGTGTCTTGCAGCCTTTACAAATTTCACATTATTTTATATAATCCTGCATATCTGTGACCATACCGCGCCAGTAGTGTTTTATGTACGCCACCATGTCCAGCAGATGGCGAACCGTGAGACCCTTTTAGGGATGGATAAATTCGATATTCGAAGCTTCGATATTAGAATTTTCATCGAATTTTAGCTCCAAAATGGCGAATTTTTGAAATCGAACTTTGTGTTGCTAAAATTCGAATAAAATTGAACTTTTCTAGAAAAAAATCGAATTTCATCTTTATTTCCAAAACATCTACTCTTCAATTGTCTTCTTTCTGACTAAATTTGCCATCACTGTGTGTGTCACTCTATTTGCCTTAGGGATGCAAGTAAAAAAATACATGTTTTTCGATCTGATGCGTCAAAAAATCTGTGCCAAGAAGGAACTGTTATTCCAAAATCAATTTAAAAAAAAATTAAAAAAAAAACTATTTTTTTGTTGATTTTTTATTTTAAAATTTTAGAGGCTTTTACGTTGGTAGCATGAATATTTTATCAGAGAAAACCCCTAGTAAAATTTTCTGGAGAATAATTTTCTAGAATATATCAATCCTCCAACGACCTTCCAAATTTGCTTTTTGCGGGACTTCGTGAAGTGAGGGTCAAAATTACCCTTTTAGGCAGGAGCTAATGGCTTAAAATGTTTTAATAATATTGCCCATGAAATTTTATTATATATGTCTTAACCTTTAATTTCCCTCAGACATTTATTTTAACCATTTTTTCGACTTTTTTGAAAACTACTTAGGCTGAGACATGAAAACTTTAGTAGGCCATAAAATAAAAATACGAGCAAACTTTTGCAAATCCATCGAGCGTTTTACTACTGGATGGGTATACTTTCTGAAAATGTTAACAAGGTCCGGGCTGGTTTCGGCTGTCGCACAATGAAATTTGAATTTAACTTTTTAAACAGCTGGCCACTCTCTTCAAGCACTTCAAAAATATTTTAATTGTTGCATAGTATTTTAAGCTCAACATTTCTTTAAATAAATTCGACTTTTCAAACAGGTGGCAACCCTCCTATATGTAGTTAAAAAATAAAATTTATTCGAAACCATTTATATTGATACCCATATTGAGGTCATTTATTTAACTTACTAAATATTTTGATTTTGATTTTCTTACATATGGCACAAAACTAAAACCATATTACCCATCTACAGGGCAAGCCCTCTCATTTGACACCTACCTCCTTTTTGAAAATCGAACGAACGATACAGATTCTATGACTTAGTGTTAAATATTTAACGCAAACATCTGCGGAAGCGATTATTTGAATTTGATTTTCTAACCTGTGGCAAACCTTTTCATAGAACTAAAACTATGTTGCAGACCCAAAGCACAAGCCTTTAATTTGACACCTCATCTTTTTAAATTGAACGGACGATACAGACTTTATGACTTGGTGTTAAATATTTAACGCAAACAATTCCGAACTCTATTCAGAAGTTTCACTTCAAACAAATTTTGGAAAATTCGAAAAAATTCGAATCAAATAGAATTTGCGCCACCAAATTTCGAATCGATTAATCGAATGTTGGGCAATTTTCGAAATTCGGAAAAAATCGAATTTCACCCCCCCACTACCCATCCCTAGACCCTTCTGCTTAACCCCTCTTAAGCTCAGTCGGCATCCAGTCGGCATTCCGTTCTTCTCTAGACATATCCGTCTAAAACACAAAGTTCTGGTATTCTTTCCTGGATATTGGTAAGTTTCTTCTTCAGTTCTTCGTAGTCGTCAGACTGAAAATAGGTTGAGTCCATACAAATGTCCAGTAGTCGGCTGTTTACGTCGATCTCGTCCATGTCCACGCATGATAGCGTATCTGGTACTACGTTTTGTGCTCCTTTGCGGTACTCTATGTCGAAGTCGTTCCCTTGCAATTTCAGAGTCCATCTTCTATCCCTAGGAACCGCCTGAGTTGCTTCAGGGTTCCAAGTTCCGGGAAGTCCTTCACGGCTGCCACTATGTTGGCATCGGTGCGAATTCACCTATTTCCTACTACGTAGCCCAGGTACCTAACTTCCTTAAAGCAAAGTTTACTCTTCTCGACATTTATAGTCAGTTTGGCATCACACAAACACTTAGCGACCTTCTCAAGAAGACACAAATGAGACAAAAAATCAACTGAACACAAAAGCAAATCGTCTAAGTACACAAACACTTACTGACGTAACGAAGCGGGTATAACCTTGTCCATAAGTCTGCACATTCTTTGTGCCGCGTTACGCAAACCGAATTGCATCACAGTAAAGCGGTAAAGGGGTCTGCCAGGTACCGTAAACGCGGTTTTCTCTCTCGACTTATTTTCGAGAGTAAACTGCCAAAATGCGTTTTTAAGTCTATCGCAGATATATACCTGGATTTTGCAGTCGATACAATATATTTATATCTATATGCTCCAACTGCTGTTACTCTCTTCACTTACTCCCATTTCCAGCATTCTATCGAGTTCGCCGTATATCAGCTTTTGGATGACTGGATATATTAGATAGAACCGCTGCTTAGCTGGTCGATTTTCGTCATTTACCTCGATAACATGTTCCGCCGCATCTGTTTTACCTAGTCCTAATACTGCGAAAGAGGGAAATTGTGCTTTGAGGCGTTCTAATGCTGATCAGTGGTCAAGTCGTGTTGCACAGCCTCAAATAATAGATCACCTTCGGCAGGTATGAGCTTTGCTACGGTTGGACTACACGCACTCACTCCTCTGCGCACCACACTCATACCAAACGCTGGCCAAAAGTCGACGCCCAAGTACACTTCTTGTTGGAGACCTGGAACAATCAAAGACTACAGGTCGCGTGTTGCATTGTTCCAGAGAACTGGCAAATTTATAACCCCCTCTACCGCGGTTTCACCATTATTTGCTGTTTTAATATACTGGCCCTTGATTGGCATCATCAGGCCCTCCTTTCCACATATGAGCGTGCTTGCATTCTTACCCAAGCGGCTTGCACCTGCGCCTGAATCTATGAGCGCTAAAACCTCATGCCCGCCAATCTTCGTTTTGCCAAAAAAACCTATTGTCTCCGTTTATCGTCACAATTGTAGATATTATCTTGTTGTACATTCTTTTGAAGTGTTTCTTCTTTTCCCTCATCTTTTGGATTTTCCTATAATTCCTGAACCTCTTATTCACTATCTCTTCCCAAAATATTCGCTTATGAGCCTCTTCGTATTCAAGCTTTCTCTGATGTAAACTTTTCATTTCTCGTTTTAGTTCTACTTCTTACTCTTTTTTAACTACATTTGTTTTATCATTCTTCAATATTTTCACAGCTTTATTTTCGGGTCTCTCTCCTCCTGGCAAGAGCTTCCGGAGATCTCCGCCAGCTTGATGTTTCGCCTATTATTTCTATAAACACAAAAAGACGAATCACTACCACACGCGAAACACACCATATCACGGAGCGAAGACTTACACTTGGTTCTTCCTTGGGCCTCCGCCGGGTTCTTCAAGAAGTGGTCTACCGGCATGCCGCAAGATAAGCATAACATAAAGTGGAAGGGGGAAGGACAAAAGGAGCTCACAGTGGACTTTGACACGTTAGAACAAACAGACGAAGACGGATTATATCTAGACAGACTTGCAGTGGGCTGCTGAGGTTTCTTCAGCTGATTCCTACTAAACGCCTCTATAATAGCTTTTGATTTTATTTCTAGGGTTTCCAGATCTATCTTATTTTTAGCCTTGGGCCTGTTGCTATTTTCTTTTATAACCTTTTCTGCTCTTTTACATTCAGCTATAAGTGATTTGTTTTTGTTATTTTATTATTCAAATTATTGTTGCTTTTCCACAACAAGTTTTCATTAAAAT
>NW_016158745.1:0-192 GCF_001687245.7 Rhagoletis zephyria
ATCGATACTGTTATTGATTAAATAACCGCTATGGTAATCGATATAATAACCAATATAAGACCCAATATAATAATCGATATTGTTATCGATACAATAATGGATATTGTTATTGGTATAATAATCGATTAAATAATTGATTTTGTTATCGATTTAGTCATTTATATTGTTAACGATATGTACAATAATCGATAC
>NW_016158745.1:288-610 GCF_001687245.7 Rhagoletis zephyria
ATCGACACAGTTATCAACAGGGTTATCGATATACTAATCGGAACATGGAATGTGATCACATTACATGACATCACATCACATTTTATCACATGATATCGTCGCTCGAATAGAGAAACAGTGTAAATGCCACATACACTATTATTCGATAATTGCACCATTGGATAGACAATCCTTTAACCTATTAGAAAAATCTTTAGTTTTCTTAAATATCTCTTTGGCTCACTAATTTATTCCCGAAAAATGAAATGGTATTTGTATGGTTTGTAATGGTTTATAAAAACTTCCAATTCGTTTTTCTCAAAACTATACTTTTCATGTTACA
>NW_016158745.1:4583-8866 GCF_001687245.7 Rhagoletis zephyria
AACAATTTAAAATTAAGGAGAACTCTGCCACAACACTCTAGAAGTTTCTTCAGTGTTTCAATTGCTACCAGATTTTTCGTTCGTACATAGTTCTTGCAGAAATTGTTTTTGAAAAAGTAAAATTGCCCAGGCAGGTCCTGAAATTCACTTCCGGTTGCAAATAACACAAGTTCACTTTGAATTAAAATTTTGGTGTTCAGTATTCCTCGTTATTCATGTCAAATGCAAGTGAATTAATTTTTTCGTTTTCAACTTCACTCATACTCTAGAACTTCCCTTATTATATACAGTGCCGAACAGAAGTATTGGCACAGTGAATTTTTCGCAGTATATGCAAAGGTCTTTATTCTAATTTATTTTCGATAATACTTTTTTTAAATATTGTTCATTCTACACCAGAATAACATAATAATAAAATCTCTAATCTTTGTGCAAAACTCAGGAAAATTCATTAAACTTGCACACTAATTTGCAACTTTTTATTCAACTCGATTTTCTAGCAACTTTAGACTTGCACTTTGTTATACTAAATTTGAATGGGCTATAAAACTGCATACTTTGAATTAAAAAAAAAAATCTGAATAATAAGTTGCAAATTAGTGTGCAAATTTTATGAATTTTCCTGAGTTTTGCACAAAGTTTAGAGATTTTATTATTACGTTTTCTGGTGTAAAATGAACTATATTTTTATAAAAAATTATCGAAAATAAATTAGAATAAAAACTTTGCATATATGGCGAAAAATTCACTGTGCCAATACTTTTGTTCGTCACTGTACATAAATCAGTAAAAACCCCGGACATGGAAACGTGTCCGGGTCCCCTAGTACGTACATACATAGTTATGTATGTATGTATAATATACATATATATTAGAGGAATCGCAGTAGCGAAAATGGTCACCGGTGACATCGTCACTAATGAGGATTTAGTGACATCGTCGCACTTGCTGTGAATCCTAAACGACATATAGCTGACAATGACACTGGTGACAATGTCATACAGGTGTACTCCTATCAAAGACTTATAACAGACAATGTCTTGCAGCGGTCACTTATAAAAAGTCCATTGCAAGATACTGTCGCTTGAATGTCATTAATGATCAACGACGAAATTACCATTTATATGAAAAAGTCATGAACGACTTCCATACAAACGGAGCCCAAAGTGATTTAAGACGTAACTTTAACGTACAAGGCTTTTGAGTGACTAACGCATGACATTCGCTACGGGGATACGCCGCCGAGCCACGCCGCGCCGTCGCCGTTTCTTTGTTATTAGAAAATTAGAAAATTTTCAATCAGCCTTATCATGAGTTTCATTTTCCCCGACCCAGTTCACTTTTCACTTTTGGTTTCCATGGTTTTACTATGGCGGATGAATGCACATTGATATACATCGCTTGAAGTAACTATTACTCCAGAATATATAAAAACTTTTTTCAATACCACAACAATATTCCTTTTTTACATATTACTACAATAACAAGAAAGTTATCACACACCAAAAACTTTAACGATAATATCTCAGAAAGCAGTTTTAACAGAAGTGCCCTTATTCCATCTAACTCCTCAATTATTGGAGATAAAGCAACAACAAATTGATATTCTTGTGTATTTTTTCTTTAATAAAGAGTTGAATATTTTTTAAACACATTTTGAATAGGTAAGTTATTTTATTCTGGGGTCTCACAGACGTATACACTCAGGGAAATAATGCATAGTAAAAATGAATACTTTATATTTGATTATCGTTTAAAAATGTTCGTATTTAAAAATAATATTTTCATACAAAATTTATTACGCACGTATTTGACTGTTCACATCTGAGTATGTATATGTAAGTGTACATCCCTGCAAAAATCGCGACTACTCCATGCATGCGTGTAAAGAGTACTCCCTAAGGACCAAGGAGTACTCCAAAATTAACCACAATTCATATAATAAATATGGTCCAATTAACATTGCGATGTCCTAGGGCAGGACCATATACTCCATCCCTGCATTACATCAGAGTAGCACAAAACTACTCCAACATATTAATAATGGCATTGTTGTTATATTTTTTCGTTTGTACACGCTTTTGTTCTTCACTTCTCAAACGCTTTTTCGAAATTAATAAAAACCAAGACAAAAATTAAAAATTACATGTTACCTCTGACGGCATTCGAACCCGAACATGCTGGGAGCTAAGAACTAACAGCGAGCATCTCTCCACGTCAGCTACAGCCAGACATGCAAATGTGGTTTCAAATGCTCAACTTCAATCACGTTTCGTTAAAACACGAGCAGTGATCGGATAACAAACAAAAGCTGGCGCAGAGACACGAGTTGGTCCGCTACAGCATGACAGAGGAACACTTTTGTTAGTACTCCAATTTACCACAAATAGACTACATGGTCCAACGATTTTTGCAGGCATACGCACCCCAAGCATACTCAGCGCCGCTCTGAGAGCGGTGACCACACACACATACATACATAGTACAAATCGCGTGCTGTGGTGTTGATGGATACTCAACATTTGAAAGCAAATTTATATGTCTGGGTGTAGCTAAATACGCAAAGATGCTTGCCACAAGTTGCTGATATCCGGATATGGTCGGGTTCGAATTCCACTGCAGGCAACATGCAAGTAAATTTTTTGTTTTTGGTTTTTGTCTTGATTATTCGCTTCACGGATGCTTTTTCAATAAGAACGGGGTCATTTTAATATGCGCGTAATTGAATTGAATATTTACCAATATACAGTACTTTCGTTGACGTTTATAGTAAGATCAATTACGTTTCTATTTGATTTTAATATTTTTTTCCCTCAGTGTACAAGTACTAGGTTGCTGTGTGCAAATTATTTAAGCATTCACAAGTGGTTGTCAAACCCCAGGAAGGTTTTGCTCCATCGCACCGCAATGTTTTCTACACAGGGTTAAAGTTCGCCTTCTTGATGGAAATTAATAGTATTTTTCATTACTTTCGGTTATCTTTAGGAATATTTGGCGCTTAATATTTTAGTGGAAATTTTAACCATCTATAAGCCATTTTTTAAACAGTGGGTCAAAAAGGCCTGTTCTGCTGGGAGTTGATGGGTAAAACTGTTGGAAAATAGTAGACCACCCTAGTTTTCAATCTATAACCCGCAAAAAATCGTAAGAACTCCGTAATTTAAAATAACGGTAGATAAGATTATTACAAAAATGTATTAATAGCGACATAAATTACTCCAATAACTTAACTTTTTAATTTTTTTTTATTTCTTTAAATTTGAATAGTACATACGGATCTATAGAGAACATAGAGAACCATGTATGTATGTATATACCTCAGACCGTCTTCTGCTCGCCCATCCATCAATATTTTAATTCAAGCAGGGAGTAAAAATATTTAAATTTAAAACTATGAAATGACATACACAGAATTATAATCTGAATTGGCATGGCGAATGCCTAACGCTGACGAGATGACATGATAAGATTAGTAGCCTCATGGCTCTTTGGAATCTACCTTATGGGCAGTAGCGCCGGCGTTTTCAGATGCGCCGGCGTCGCCGCCGCCGCCGATTATTTCTGAAGTTGACCACGTCGCCGCCGCAAAGCCTGTCGGCGGAAACTTCTAATATATATGAGCCAGAATTCGTGAAATCGATCAGTAAAAATTAAAGTTTTTTGATTTTTAATTCTAATATGGTGAATGTGTAATTCAGGAGCATGGAAAGGGATTCCCATCAACAAAACTTCGAAAAAATATATATTTCGCAAGTTATTGCATAAACAATTTTTATAGCATTTTTTCTTCGACGCAAAATATCTCATAAACTATTTAACCGAATTGGATGAAATTTTCAGGGCTTATTCCTTTTATGTCATAGTTTCTATTGACATATTTTTTTTAATGCAAATTTTATTTTTGTTCCTTTTATAAATATTAGTACTAAGAAAGTTTTTGCAAAACATCGTTCTGGAGCAACAAAAAATTTGAAAAAAATTTAAAATATTCTTCCAGTCTTATTAAATAACATGTACAAATTTCAAAGTATGTGTATTTTTCTTTTAAAAGATATCAGCACTTAAACTTGGCTCTGCATGTATAGCATCTTTGATTTTTCGATTTTTGAATCAAAAAAATGTTTGAAAAGTAAAATCTAAAGAAAACATAGAAACTATGGCATAAAAGGAATAAGCCCGGAAAATTTCATCCAATTCGGTTAAATAGTTTATGAGATATTTTGAGTCGAAGAAAAAATGCTATAAAAATTTTTTATGCAATAACTTGCGAAATATATATTTTT